>NW_027113640.1:143684-158696 GCF_000696795.3 Halyomorpha halys | reverse complement strand
ATAAAAAAAAAAAACTATATATCACTAAACAAATTTTTGTCCTCAAGTTGAATGTTTCTACTTTCAACTATCATCTCTGTGAACATTTTCTTATTTCATAAAAATTATTAATTATCTGTATATTTCCATTAGTATACATAATGAAAATGACTATAATTGTACTCATCTGAAAGTTATTTAAATTTCTTAAATGCAACGATAATAATTAAATAAATCTACAAATACAACATGTAAAATAATTTAGATATTATTCATTTAATTACAAACCGTAAATTTAATATTATTAACTTATTATATTCGAAGAACACACACATTTTAATGCAATACATGCATATAATAAAATGCTATTTGACGCTGATGAAAGCATCATACTATGATACAAAAAAAAAACCTAACTGAAGATGATACTTTACTTGTCTGGTTTCTGTATTCCAAAATAGTTTTAACATCAAAACATTGTCGTTCAAAGAGACATAAAACTATCGATTAAAGTCATAAAGAGTGAAAGAAAAAGAATATTTTAAATTGTTATTATTTTTAATTACAGATATTTCTATGGGTATGATGAGTAATATTTTCCCAACGCGAAGTTCCACAGTTGTCAGCTCGAAAGTAGCTATTACACGTCTCGGCTCAGTAAATTATTTACATTAAATAAGGTTGGTAAAAGTAGAAACCCGATGACTTTCTTGTTTTACTAGTACCTGCTTTCTCGAAGATGAAACCGTTGTAAGTCCTGTCCTTTATTAGTACCTGTTCGCAAAGTCATCTACGGTAATCTGTCATTCTGGGAGCTTTGCTGACTTTGCGAAGTTTTATGAGAATTCAACTTTCATGTAATTAAAAAAAACATTACCGTTAATAGCATCAAACGCTTAATACTAGTATTTATTTCCGCTGATGGTTTTTATTATTTTTTTTTTAACCCCTGTGAGGTTGAGAAAAGTTTAAGGGAATAGGGGATTGGTTTGGAAGGAAGGAAACTCATTTATTGCATGAAATGCATCTTAAGAGATGTTAAGATTTATATATTTCTCCTTTGTAGTAATTCCTACAGAAGAGAAGTATTTTACATACACCATGAAAAAAGCATATTATATAAGTAAACAATTTATGATATATACATATTTAAAAAAAAAATGCTTCTTGTTTTTATCTTATAGTATATGTTTGGGTTTGGCTATGAGTCAATACATATAAATATATTATTTAACAATACTAAGAAAGAAGAAGGGCACTCTCAGGTGAAGAATAATACAAAAAAATAGTTGCAATCAAATGCAGTTCCCATTGCATTCAACGTTTCAGCCCATATTACAGATATTCTTTAGGGCTAGAAAGATAATGAAGGTGAAAATATGAGAATTATAAATAATGTCATTATGCCTGACAAGAGTATAAATATCACTAAAGTTAAATGACAAAAGAAGTATAAAAAAAAATTAATTATAATACGTAATAGTTAAAATTACATAAATGATCAATCAATTAAATAGTAACGAATTACATACTACATACTTATTTTTGAACGAAAGTTCCTCCTAAATAAATTTCATTTATTCGTGTTTGGATTCCAATTCGAAGTTTCAAGGCTTTTTCCTCGTAGTCAGAAACCTTGCATTTTATTTCACAATGTTTTCCTTACCCTTATGCAAAAATATTGGGTCGTTAGTCATGTTGTCGATTGTCTATTAATAAAAATGTATTTAAAAGTGCACCTTAACACAGACAGCGATAAGGCTTCATCATCCCATAACCTTTTGGTTCAAAGGTTATGCGATGTTCATGAGGTTAAGTGAAGATGCACGTGGTCATATTAAAGGTTATGTGATTATGAAGTGATACACACATGTCAAGATGCACATTTAAGTAAATTTTATTTAGAGATAGATAAAAAGTAATCTGGCGATCACATATAATCTATCTTTTTGCACAAGCATGCTTTAGCTTGTGTATCCTATCTTAGGCTTGCTGATAATGGCAACATTTTTTTTTTTTTTTATGATCCATAAAAATTCACTAGTTAATTTATGGAGTGTATAGTTCTAACCGTCGGTAACAGTTCTCAGTCATTAACTGATTCCGACCTTAAGCAAAAATTTATTTTGAATGAGGAATGTAAAAGCCTCAATAAATTTAATAATAGATGGTAAATATTATCGATTCTCATGTAAATGTTTCCCGTTACGCGGACTTCCTTCCCTCCCATCGATCGTCGGACCCAAACAACTGCTGGGGTAAACATATGTTCATCCTTGGAACTATATTGTCCAGGCCCGGGTGGGTAGATATCTGATCGGGACTCCAAATATTGGAACTGCAAGCCCTTGGTAAACATATCTTGTGCATTATTCAGTGGAACCTTGGGATGATGTTCTTCTGTATACTTGAGATGGGATAAACGTGTATCTCCTACTATACATACAGAGTGGGAGTTTAGGCCCAATATTGATTAAGGCATTCAATTACTGATACCTTCAGTATAATCTACAGGTTGCCAACCTAATCTAGCCGTTTTATAAATCCAGCCAAATAAAAAAGGTAGGATTCGCATCAACGCTCCGGAATAATTTTCAAAAACTATTGTGTCGTATGTGTTAAAAAATAATATTTTTTATTTTTCAAAAAAGTTTAATTTCATTTTGAAATGGACGTGTTCCAAAGGTATCATTATAGACAGGAGCTCTTTTTTCTACTGTGTTCCCTCTATAGACAATCCCAAAGCTGGTAGAGTTGTCAAAAAGTAACCACAGACCACAACCGTATAACTACAAAATATGTCAAATACAAAATAAAATATATTTTTTATTCCACTGATGAACCACACAAACCGGCGATATAATGTTAGGTTAATAATTAATGATGAAAAGGAGCAAAAATAATTAGAATCAACAAATTCAAATTATCAATTGAAATAAAAAATGTGGCAAGTATTTTTTTCATAACATAAAAAAAAAATAGAAATAAATTAACTATTCATCACAGAATTAACATCATGTCGTGAACACATTTATGTATTTTTTATTATAACCTGTTACATCAAACTATAAAAAAATGTAAGAATAAAAAATAAGTTATGTATATGAATGTCTTGGACTATCCAGTAATAGATAGAGAAAAAGTGGAAAAGTTACAATGAAATGAATCCACTATATTAAGAAAAAGAGAAAATAAAAAAAAAGATATATAACTAAAAAATAAAAAAGTGACTAGCAATTATTTTTTTAATCGTCTAAATATACAATAGGAAAAAGTTGATAATTTATGATATTAATATTTTTATGATTTTTTAAAATAACTTTTTATATTAACCAGTAAAAAAATAATAATTTATATCTATTTTATAACGTTTCAACACTATTAATCATATTTTTCTAGACTTATCTTTAAAACTTTTAGTAATAAAGAGTGGAATAGAAAAAAAAAAATTTAAATTAAAGTTAAATCGAGCAACATTGATAAATAACAGCTACTAAAATATCTACTTGAATTAAAACATATTAATTGTTAATATTAACAAATTATAACTATATGTAATAAGTTATAAAGCCGTTATTTTTCAGTGCTGCTCGATTCAATTAATCATCCTTTTTTTCTGTTCTACTAGTTATTAGTAAATGTTTTAAAATATACCTTGTCAGAATTCTGGGTTATCGATGGCGGGGTTAGGAGGGTAGAATTCCCATCTAATTAGTTTTTTGTAGCATATCACCGCATTAATACTAAGAAAATATTAAATTGATCAAACAATCAAAATTATAATTAACAGTAATGAAAAATTTTGTTATTACACAGCTTCCAATGTCTAATTGCTGTCCATTTTTAAACATAATTCCTAGTTTTAGACACGCGTTTAGTTGCCGTTAATTATGTTTGACCAAATTATTAAGTATTATAAAGAGAACTGGAATTAAGAACATGAAGTAATTCACAGATGTATTAATCACTATGACAATACTTTCTGATTTGATCAAATACAATTAATCGACGATTAAAAGGATAGTCGGAACACTAGGAATTAAGTTTGAATATGGACAAATATTGTAACCGTCAAACGAATAAATAAGAATATATGAAACGATATATTTAATTTTCCTTGAAGTTATTGTATGACCTTTAAAAAATATTTTATTCTATTATTTTGAATTTTAAAATTTTTAGGGTCCACTAGTGTTTGAATTCAAACATTAACATTTTTATGGAATTCCGTATCAGATCACGAGTAGGGGCTTTGAACCAAAGCTGTAGAGCAATCCACATTTTATGACTTTTGGTTTAAGACGCCCTTTGTTCCTTTTTCTCTTTTATTCCTACATTTTCATTTACAACTGGACATAAAAGTAATCCTTAACTGACAAAAGGAAAGGATGACAACCTGTCCCTCAGCTCGGTTTGGGTCGTGTTGGTCTCTGATAAGGTCACAAGGGCCATTTTGTTTCTGTGTTCGCCCTTTTACTCTGAAGGTCAGTGGACCCTATCTCTCTTATCAGAAGGGCTGTGACGTCGTAGTTATGACGTCACCGGTCTGGCTCTAACTCGGTTAATCCTGGACTCTGTCCGTCCTGCATAAATTAGGAGAATTGTGGAATTACATTACATCTTCTACACAGGTATATTTTCTTCTTTAAAACTTTATCAAAAACATAAAGATTGTACGAAGTAGGTGACGTTATTTATTCCATAGTTTCCTTGAAATTGAGAACCAAAATTAAGTTTATTTATTTGCTCTTAAGAATACAAAATAGAAAAAATGTTTTATTTTCAATATAATACGATTCCCATGTTAATTTGAGCTTGATATCTGATTGTCAGCCCAAAATCTTTCACAAGCGATGTCTGCTATAAATGAACAACAAAGAATTAATAAATGATAATATAAGAAATTGAATGTGATACAATAAAAAGAAATACATTGAAGTAAGGTGAAGTATAAATAAAAATATTACTTCAAAATAAATTAACATAAAATTTAAACTTACCAATATTTAACTAAAATATATTATCTCACCATTATATGCTTCAGAATAAACTAATGATATTCTAATAATATATAATAAATTTAATATTAATAACGTCAAGATTATAAAAAATTTTATTAAATACAAAGTATAATCAGCTAACTGGGAGAAATGTCTTCTAGTAAACAAAAATTTGTACACTTTTCAAAAACAACTTTAAATTGTATTTACTATTATGAGTTATATATACTATTGAAGAGCATGCTATAAACAGTTATTATATTCACTTATCATAAATTAATATTTCTTTAACACATCTAACTTCAACCTCTAAAAACCATTCAAATTGTTTGGAAACTGTCAAATTGGTGTTATAAATCAGTTTTCAATAAAAAATTGACTTGTTCGTATATGAGATAATGTTCACCACAGCAATGTTTTTATAATTATAATTTTATAAGTGGATTTAATGACTTTTTATAGAGACATCAATTATATCTACACTTTCTATATTCAAACTTTCAATTATCATCTTATAATTATTTGAAATCAATTTTTCATATCACATCTCGCAGCGCAATATATTTAAAACACTAGAAAACCTAATAGAATATCATTTAAATTAGATTAAGTTGGCTAAAAGATGAGATATAAAACTTGGACTTGGACCTAACTTAGTCACGCAGCAAATGCAAATATGTAAAAAAAAAAAAAAAAATACAAATCATAATTCTGCTAAGTATATGGAATATATATTTTAACATATTTGACAAGAGATATAAATAAACAAACAAACTACTCAACTAATCAATGATAATATGTAATTTTTCATAAAAAGTTTTGATCATAGTATGGGATTTAAATTAGTTGATCTCAATAATTATTAAAACATAAAAAACTATTTTTAAAAGATAGTAAAATTTGAAAATTTTGGTTCGTTTATTTATATAATAAACATCATTTTCTGAATAAATCTTTCTAAATGAGTAAAATCGATTAGAAATCATTAAGAGACAAAAAGATAACAAATATGTGTTCCAAAATATTTTAAAATTTAAATAGCCTTGTGCCCAATTCTGTAAAAACGGCTTCATATTCACAGCGATATCTTATCTCCATTTCCAAACAGAAACATTTCTACCGGTCATTCCCCTGGGTATATGGCCTGTGAATTTTGAAGTATGTTGCTTCTCTGGAAATTTTTTCTTCAAATCATCACAAGGAAGTTTTCCCATAGAAAAAAACTTAAAATTTAATTGTCATTAGATTTTATGTTTTGGTAAATAAATTAATGATTTTTATTAATAATGACGAAAATTATCAAATTAGTCTCAACCTTCTTTATTTAAACATATTGCATGTGCAACGTTTCGGCCATCATCAAGAACAATCTTTATTTTAGTATCACAGCCTTACATTGATTTATTAAATTGTGCAGGTTATTATACCTGAGTCAATTTAACAAAGTTAAAATAAACTTGTTTGTCACTATAGCACTTATTATTTCTATCCTTAACAATTTTTTTTAATTTTAGCATCATTAACTTATCACAATACTATTATATTAATATATAATTAATGATATTAATATATAATTAATGAATATTAAATATAATTAATTAATATTAATTGTATTGTGATAAGTTAGCAAATCTTAATAAATCAATGTGAGGCTGTGATACTACAATTAACATTGCTCTTGATGATGCCCGAAACGTTTTACATGTAATATGTTTAAATAAAGAAGTTTGAGACTAATTGGATAATTTTTTGTTATAAAAAAAACTAACAGTCTCGAACGGGATAATGAAAATATTTTTTTTCAATTCATTGATAATAAATCACGCTATTGCGATAATTATTCTGCCACTCATAACAAGTTCTTGATGGTGAAAACTGCAGAATCACTTCAAAACCTAAAAAAGCAATAAATAATGGCTTAAGTGTTTTTCTAATTTTTTACTTCCTTATCGTGTAAAAATTACAATAATCTCAAATATACTCTTTTTCTACAAAGTCTAGTGCAGTATTCGAAATTCGATAGATATATTATTAAATTGCTTAGTGATCATTATTTTAAAAATTTGTCCACTTTGAGTCCTTAACACTGAAAATTCAAGCTTTCGACATAAAAAAAAAATATCTTTTTCTTTTTAACCTGGATCTATTTATCTTCGAAATCTTTGATGACTTAATACTGGGCATATGAAAATTTGAGAACAATATTTAGGAAAATAGAGAGTAGATATAAAATAGGAATGGTAAATTACAATTCATTTGTAAATAAAACCAATTAAACAATATAAATAAATAGAATACATTAGCTTTTAATAAGAGTTTTTACTTTATCGATCTTGAAAGATTTAAAATAGTTGAACTGTAACTGAGAGCCAATTTAATTACAAGTACCAATTTAAAGTGTCTTTAGATTGACATTAAAATATTTATAAACAAAAAAATATCCATATACAGTAAATTAGTTAATAAACTTAATCATGTTATATAAATTATTTACTTGCTACTGTCTTATATTCCCAGGACTCCGTTGTTGCATTAGAGAGCAGTCGTTCTAAAAATGGAATTGTAAAATAATGGTTTAAATAACAACGCCCTGCATTTGCAATTTATCTTCTCCGAGTTATTTAAAGATGTTGACGGTTGCATTAAAAAAAAAAAAAAATCGTTTAAGTAACTTGTCCCTTTCTGGCCGCCTCCCAAACAGTAAAAAGTAAATATTTCAGGATCTTGTGTAATTTCTTGCGTCCAAGATTTTTTTGAACGTTTAAGATAAAACATCTAGTGGCTATGTAAACATTTTATATAGCAATATTGAAGTCTTATTACTATCCTGCAGGGTCTAACATTTTTCGTTATTAATTCTTTTTCAATTGATTTCATATTAACGTTAGCTGAATAATATTCATTTTTAAAACTAAGGGATAAAGATGATTCTTATAAAACTAGGAATTTTCATTGTTGGAATATGATGAAAAAAAAAAATGTTGTTTCGGTGGTTCTTTCACCAAAATTTGGTGATACTGAGCAAGAGAACACAGTATCACCAATTTTCATTCTTAGCTTTTCATTTTATTTTTATCAATTAATAGCATAGAGGAATGATGAATGTCGATTTTTCTCCAAGAATTAATTTATTATTAGTACAATAAAATGTTTTATTCCCTCTCAAATGCAAGAAAATTATATTAGAATCGTAGCAATTCTTATCCTGAAAATAAAATAAATACTTTCAAAAATTCCGTAATGGAATAAATTGCTCTTTACATTAATATATTGATTAAATTTTATTACATAATACTGCATTACTCTTAATTAAATTTTCGCTAATCTATCCCTTCTTTTAGGGATTTTTTTGGGTAGGTTACTACCTGTATTTCAAGTTTAAATTTATTCGTTTGAAAATAAAATTTATGAGACGAGCCGTTGTTCAAATATAGCTGTATTCATAAATGAGTGTTGAGATGAGATCCATTTTATCCTTTATAGTTATAGAATTTATTTTTCCACATTCAACAAAATATAAGTGTGCGGGGGAAATTCTTAATAAAACTTATATCTATTAACGGATGCGTCAGCGAAGGTTGTTGCTGATAAAATCAATATATAAGGTACCAACCCTGAATCGTATAATTCCAGTAACGATTTTCAATTCTGAACACCTGAAATACAAATTATTTGCCTTTATAAATACAAATTTTTCCTGATGAGGAAGTTAAAATTTAAATTTAAACTTTTCGATGAAATTTGTATTTTTATTCCAGGAAAATAGAAATTAAATTGTAAATGGTTTAAAATATAATCTTTTAAATAAAAAATGTATATTTATTTTTATTATATTGTTCGAGACTGGTAGTTTTATAATTAATAACAAAAAAAATCTAAATAGTCTTAACCTTCTTTATTATAACATATTACATGTCCAACGTTTCGGCCATAATCAAGGACTCTCTTAATTTTAGTATCATATCCTCACTTGATTTATTAAACTTAGCATGCTATTAATAGCTTAAGCTCAAGTCAATTTGACACAGGTAAAATAAATCTGTATTTGTCACTACAACATTTAATAATAATATATATCCTTTACAATTTTCTAATTTTGCTGTAATTTATTTTGATTTAAATAAAATAATTTAATTTATTATAAGAATTATTATAAAATGCAAACATTGTAAAATATTGAAATTATTATTAAATGTTATAGTGACAATTATAGATTTATTTTAACCATGTTAAATTTACCTGGGCATAATAACCTACAGCTTTGAATAAATAAATGTGATACTAAAAGTAATATTGTCCTTGATGATGCCCGAATCGGCCAAAACGTTAGACATATGTTTTAACAAAGAAATTGGAGACTATTGAAATAATTTTTATTTATTTAAGAATAGCTATGAAATGGTACTTAAATTCAGGAATAACTATTAAAAATGCAAAAAAAATGAAAATTCCATTAAGAAAAGTCGGCCACAATGAAAACTGGGTCACTATCATTTGATCATTTATAAATTGATCCGATATCACCCCCGTGATTAATGATGTTCCTGTCCATGATTGATTGTCAAATTAGCCAGATGATGTTATCGAAATGTTTTATCCTGAATTTGATGTTCAGATTAAACATTGGTTTTTATTTTCCGACTAAACAAGGTTTTCAACTACCGTTTATACTTCGTTTTAAATAAGTAGGTATAATTCTTTTCGTTAATACATTCCATAACACACTATGTACTTTTATGAAATACTACATATGATTTCATTCGAACATTTTAGGTAATTTGTAAATTCATAATAATGTAATTTTTAAATTTCATGAATAATTACATCAATTTATCAATAATAAAAAATCACATAATTGTACACTATTCTAAAAAATGAAGTATGGAAATTATAACTGGAATAGAATGAAATTTTAATTATTGATAACTTGTTTTTTTACTATAAAATGAAGTTTTATTAAGTCATAAAAATCTATACATACATATAGAGAACGGGTGATAAGATACTATGCTAATTCCAAGGACCCGGGTTCAAATTATTTTTTGTTTCATTATAGCTGTGAGTCGTGGGTTCGAGAGCCGTCCGTGTTCCACCCAGCATCATAAATTAGGTATCCTTAATGAGGTAAAAATCTGGCGGACATGTGTGATCTTCCTTGCACAACCGTTGACCTAGTACCAGTACTTCTTTACAAAGTACTGCGCCTTAACCCTTCATGGATTGTACAGATTTAATTTTTTTTTAAAATATAAATATTGAACAAAAAGATTTGTGAAGAGGTGTGATTTTATTTTATAATGTAATTATTTAATGTAAGTTGAAAAAGATATTTAATGATTGAAAAATATATTTTGATGAATAGCTGCAAAGTTTTAAATTGAGGTCAGCAGTTGAACGAAATAACAGTTAAAAATGTTGGTTACTAAAATGCATTTTAGAGCTGAAAAATGTCATTTAGTGGAGTGGATACTAGGTTTTACTGCAAATATATACTCCTATAAAGTTTATTTTCATTTGTTCATTTTTTATAGTAGACTCTGTGTAATCCAGAACATAGAGTAAGAAAAAAGGGGTTACCTTGCAAATTATCGTTCTATTTAGACAATTTAGATATTCCTCGGGATAAATTTTTGAGGATACTACCCATTCTAATTTGTTGGCATCAATGGTGTACTGTATTTGATGGATTAAAAAATTAATGAAACATGTTTAAATAAGGAGAAAAGTCTCTATTCTTCATTGAATTAAAAGACACACGGTTTGCCAAAATGTTGTACAATGTAGTTTAGTATTTAATTTTGATTATAGATTGTAATGGGGTTACATGAAAAAATAAATTGTATTACATATAATAATGGTCGCTGTAGTTCACTTTTGTTGAAGATGTTGTAGGTTACTTGGAGAGCTATTCAGATTTTGAAACTACATATTCTTGTTCTCTTCTTGTGTTGTCTTCCCTCTTTCATCCTGCCTGCGTCCCTTCGCCTGAGTGGGGTGTAGTTTATTCAATCATGGTGAATTGTTGACCTCAGCCGAAAAAGTGATGTGGCTCGTGAGATATTGTCTCTTCTCTTCTAGAAGCCAAGATAGCAATCAAAGCCTACTGCCTCGAATATCTGCTGCTAGATATTGAATTTCTCATATGCAATTTTGAATTTATATTTGTTCAAATCTTTTTGTATATCTCGTCTGTAGTTACCAAACCCAAATTCCCTACCTTTTTCATCTTACACGCATCGTAGTGCTCTAAAAACCTTAGAAAGCATAATTTTTTTCTTTCATTATTCCATATTCCATTTTTAAGGGGAAAAACACTCTGTTCAAAATAAGGAAAAACTGTTCCTGTTCCACAAAGGAATACCCAGAAAACAAAATAGATTTGAATTATACAAGCATTGCTTATAATACATATGAAGCACGATACTTGGAGTAATTAATCCTCAGTTAGAACATAATATTAAGAATAAATGAAAAGAAAAAGTTCATAGTTTTAACGCTTTGTTGTTGATTTTAACTCGTATGGTTCTTAAAGTTGTTCTGTGTTAGATAGGAATTATCTCCTGCATCTTCATGAAGTAAAATATCTATAAAAGTCTTAAGAATACGCAGATAGTTGCAGATTGAAGATGACTTTTCTGCAGCCACAAACTAGAGCTATAGATCAAGATATTATTGGGATGCAAGGGATACTGTACAGTTGACAATCAAAACGTCAGCATCTTCACTGCTACATCAGCATATTTACATTCCCTCCTCAGCTACGAAATAAATCCAAGTTTATGTTTTCGCTTGAGAGGATTTTCTCGTTGGGCACTAGTCCTTTCAAAGAAACCAAATAGAGCGATTTTCTCAAAAAATTACAATTACGAAGATATAAGCAATCATTTATCAAACAAAAAAAAAAAACACGAAATGTTAGAGCATTGCTGCGGGACAAAAAGGAAAAGTTTGATAATTTTTTTTTTTACAAAAGAACCTATGCATAAAAGGCATAAAATATCAAAAATACTACATCTTTTTCAAAGTATAAAACATCCATTTCCTCAACTAGTGTCTTCTTCGTTGTACCGTCCTCATTGTCATGAAATAGATTATTTACAAATATTATTCACTAACAATACACAATCCACTGGTATTTGATTTGTTGTATTAAGCATATTTCTTATTGTATTTATCTCTATTATGATTACTTATCAATCCGTTCATTCAACTTTACTGAATGATGGAATATTAATGGATTGGATTATTAAATTAGACCAATTATTAAAAAATTTATATGGTATTAGTATAGTTGAATTTTATTATAATATATTTTATATTTAATATTATAAATAAAAATTAGATTAACCAATACTGTATACCCAATACCAATACTGCAGCCACCATACTTAATACTCATCACAATATCTTATATTGCTCATGTTTTTACGCAATACGCTACTATTTTTAATAAATAAATTTATATTTTAAATGCATTTTGTTAAAAATAAACCTATTTAATGGCTGATAGCTGACAATTATAAAAGGCTGAAATATTTTCAACTAAAGATTTATTATTTCTATAATAATTTTGTAAGTATTGACATACATTAATGTCCATATATTCAACGGTCATAATTAAAAAAATATATATGTTATAATTTAAATTAAATAATTATTTTAAACCATAATTAATAAAAAAAATTATAATTAAAACGATAAATAGAATAAAATTACAACTTTGAAAAACAAATATTTGATTTGATTATTTTGTGTATAACTTTATCTTCATAAATGGCCGAGAAATATAATTTAATTTTATAAACTCATATTTATTGCAAGACATATGTTATGTTTCAAGAAGAAAACAGATTAATTCTCCGTTGAGCACAAAAATGGTGTAAATCAAATTTGGAGTTCTGAGATACTCAAAACTTTAGGAAAAGTTTCAATAATGTATTTAGTGAGGTATAACAGTTTTCTTCTGATGAAACTAGGAGGTCACTAGTTTATCTACCTATTCAAAAGTATTTGAAGTTAATACCCTTATTAGCTTATTAAGTTAATACCCTTATTAGGCCCTGTTTCATAGTAAAGTACAAAGTAATACTATTAGTCTTGTAGATTTATCTTAATTCAATTACTAAAGTACAAGTTACTATTGTACAAGTCTGTACAATAGTAACTTGTACTTTAGTATTTTTTAATTCCTGTAATATCACTAATAGTCATCCCTATCATGAAAAAAAGTAAGTATAGTATCATTACCACACTAGTTTCTACACTTGAACTAATACTATTAGCTTTCATTATGAAACAGGGCCCAGAATGACACCCCAACTCATGACTGATTCATTTTATAAATTTCCAAAAACGAAATATATGATTTCGGGAGTAAAAGCTTTCCTGACCATAATGCTATTCCTCTGCTATTTCAGTAGGACAAGGCAATTCAAAAGAGTAGATCATAGATAAGGGCGGTAAAGGTGATCTAAGGTCCCGCCAAATACCAAATGGCGGGGACTATTTGCCGGGTCACGGTAGAACAATGTCTCTTCACTAAAGGACATTTCTAAATACTAAAGCCTCTCCTATTCTTCTACAATTTTAGCTTTGTTTAGAAGATAATTATAAATACATTAACAATAATTTAAAGCTGGAAAATAAATTTTCATGTACGCCTTATGCATTTATAAAGTAATAAATGCTTTAAGATCCAATCGTGCTCAAAATTGAATTTAACTTATAACAATATAATAAAAAATATTTTTGAATTATTGTTAAATTTGAAGTGTATTCAATATTTTTGGTTCAGAAAAATCATTAAATTGTAACCCTTTTGTTATTTTATTTCAAATAGTAATTTTCAAATAGGAATAAAAGTTTTGTAATAGAATGGAATTTGTTTTATTGTTCTTGCCTGAAGCGGCATCCATTTCCCTTAGTTTCTGCATGAGAATGAAGTTATTTTGACATTCAGGCAGTGCTGAGCGTTGTCAGACATATTTATATTGATTTATAAAACTGGTAGTTTTTCTTGAAAATATGAGGGAAAAAGAGAATATAACGAATCAGATCGGGCAAAAATTTTTTATTTAAAAAAAATCTTGCAATGATTAGGACTTATGTTTTGGTTATACCACGAAAATGGAAACACATCTTGAATTTCCAATATCGCATGTAATATTTATTTCATCATCCAATATCAACGTTCTCAGAATCACTCTTACATTGTAAATGAATTCTTGGTTATGCATCTGAAAAAATTGAAATTGAAACCATGTTATTTGAGCAGTTATCTAAGACAATAAAATTCTGTAATAACTTACTTCCAAAAAATCATATACGTGGTGAAAATTGCCTTTGAAAAATTGATGAATGAAAATTGAAAATTGATTCTGAAAAATGAAGTAATATTAAAATTTATTATTCATTAACTATTCTCAAGTTATGCTTATTTATTTAAAAGTTTTCGAAAAAATAATCCATTATCGATTGTTATATTTATTATTATAATATGACACATTATGATTCAAAACTATTACCCATAGTTTGGATAGTTAGACTAGACCCTTTGGTTTAGATAGTTCTCACTTACCCGATCGGTTACATATTACATTATAATAGTTAATTAGCATTGCCTACACGCTAAAAATTACTTTATAAAATAGCGACTATATCGTGACCGGAGGCAGTTAAGTTTCCTATGGCCTCTCAACTTGATTAAAACTCTTTGATTCGCCGGCATGGAAGGGGAATCCAAGGGCAGCCCAACGGCGTGTCCAATAGCGTAGCTAAGATTATTTTTGTAGATTATTTTTATCCCTTTTCATCCTTTTCTTCGATTTCGTGCTTTATTTGTAGAACTTTCGAAAAGTTGGGATGTCGGAAATCACGGCATGATTTTGTTCCGGTAACATCGCCTGAGTTGATTACTCGGTTTCAATCTTGTCTTCATGGATTGAAAATATATATATATATATAATGAAATATACTACAATGATCACAACATTAGACCTTGAGTAGTGAAAGTCTAGTTAGTTAGGTGTTTTAT
>NW_027113640.1:137976-143634 GCF_000696795.3 Halyomorpha halys | reverse complement strand
ATTTGGACGCCTTGACAACTATTCCACCTTATAACCTCATAACACAAGCCTGATATGTAAGTTATAAACCTGTATGTATCCTATTTTTAATTATGTATCATGAAATAATAAGTTCCAAATTTAAGTATGATTACTTTCTCACTGTCGTGATATTACAGTACGACAGATATCTGTTAAGTGGAGACGGGGCTTTACTATATTGACCTTGTACAATTATTAATATTGAATTGCTTTCAATAGAAGTACTGGGGCCCACCTGTCAATATCAACCGAAAGTTACATGTGTTGAATAAATCTTGGATGTGGTACTAAATTATTTTTCCTCGTGATTATATTATACCAAAATTGTTATTTAAAAAAAAATCTGAAAATGGATATGACTGATTTTGAAATTCAAAGCTTGATACGACTATCATTCTAACACTGTCTATGCATTATATAAAAGTTCAGGTAGCTTTAATTTTAGTTTACAAATTTTTTTTCAATAATAATTTTATTAAAATTATAAAACGATTATTATGAGAGTTCTATTTATAAATTATAATACAATACACATCCCCATAAAATGTCATTTGAGAAATATTAACTTTTATTGAGTAGCATAGACTTTAAGAACTGCTGATTGAAATTAATTGTTAAGCATTTAATACATTTTTTAAAATGGATAATATGATTTGTTTAAAAGCTAGAAGAAAGTTTGATATTGGTTTGAAAATGGCCTAGTATAAATTTCATCTTCCAATTTCGCTAATCTCGGCGAAAAAAAGTAATTTCTTGTTTACAAGCGTATTTCAAAAACTGCTCGACGCGCAGAAAAAGGATAATTTCCAGAAAATACCATTTTCATAAAGTAAGAAAAGGATTTATGAAAATAAAAATGACGAGCTATTAATTACCTATGTACTTTTTTTCAATTCTGACACCTTTCGTTTCTGAAAGTTTTCTTTTGTGACATTCGCTCTTATATATTTAGAAATGTGGAGCGTGGGGGAAAAATTATCATGTGATGGATCCACTGGAGAGTAAAGATTAGAGTAAAGAAGCGATTCTGAAATAGAAATGTAGATACAGAAACAACCCACCTTCCTCAACAAATAACTCGGTGACATTTACATTTGACTTTGCTATAAATAGATATGTATTTCATACATCATCTTTTGTTATGCTTATAATACCATACTAAAGTTTCACCAAATACAATTCCGACGTCCTATTTGTATTTTAGGCGTGAGTTAAAGATTACTAAATAATTATGCCTCTGTAAGTAATGCTAATTTTAATCAACAATTGTTAGTTAGAAAAATCTATTAAATTATTTCAATATTTTTTGTTCCTATTATCATTCTACACCTGTTATACACTTTTCATTAAAAGTAGCATTTGAAATTTATATAATATCATGAGGTCCTTTTAAAACTAAAAAAAAATGAGTTCTGACAAATCTTGCGTTAAAAATTGTTACAGTGCCAGAATATCTTCGGGCGATATAGGACTGTAATTTTAAATAAAACATAATTTATAGGACGTAATGGATTGCCTAGACAAGGTAAAATGAAAAATAAAATCTAGTTCTTTTGATAAAACAAATATCCAAATGCTGTTGGATGAGAAAATAGAGTGAATGAAATTCTCCATTTTATATTTTTTAATATTGGAGACATTTTTGTAACCATTCCTGATAATTTTAATCAATCACAAAATGAATTTTTTTAAAAGTTGAATGTTTTTAATTACTTAAGTATAAATATTTAATTTTTTTTTCTTATACATACCTACAGCTCAATATAACCTCTCTCATTGTATTCCTGTTAGGTTTAAAAAATAAAATTATGGATGCGCTTCCTGCTAAAATATGATAATTTATATTATTTATTCGGTTTATTGAATTTCATACATTTTCGACTACAAATATATACATAATACTTCCACCTTAGGAATGTAGGTTACATTTTGTTAACAATTTTCTTAATAAATACCATACTTCAATGAAAACTACGGCATACTACAATTCACCCCGAAGGACAAAACACATTTAATGACGAGAGTACTATTTATCAGATGACTGGATATAGTGGTCATTAATTGGAAATACAGAGGCGGAACCTAAGGAAGTGCCTTAATTCTTTCTGCGACCTCAGAGCCTCTCTGCCTCGGGCAATGTCTCACCTCCAAACGCCTGCTTCTGTTCCTGGCTTTTGTCAAGGCCACCTTTTAATGAATATGTTATATTTGTTCTGTGTTGAAAAAATTTCGTTCTTGATCTTGTGTAAAAAATTAAATTTTTTAAATACGAATTCGGACATCTTATATTTTTTTATAATATTAATTGGTTGTACATTGTATTTTAGAGGTAATTTATAATAAATTAGAGAGACAAAATGGCCTTGTTTTAAAATTTAACTGAGCTCAAACGTTTCTGATAATATTTTACCAATACTTAAAATCAAGTGATTCCTAGTTTTGTCTAATTTCACAATTAGACTTTACCTGTGGAATATATGTTGTGAATATAGATTCAATTTTATTTTCAATAAAAATTTAATTTATCTCCACTAAGTTCCCATAATATATATTAATTATAACTTACTAAAAAGTTGATATGACTTTCGATTAAAAAAAAAATGGTTTATTATAAACATTGTTTGAGAGTGGTTTATTTCATTATTAACACACACAATTTTGATCCAGATATACTCTCAAATTTTATTTTCAGAGACTCTCCTAATATTTCGGACCTCAGGCCATTTTCAAGGAAACAACCTTAAATATTCATTCCATGTTCTTTTAAATCTTTTCTGCAGGCTAATTGCCCATATCATATATAAATTATTATATTTTAAATCTAAAAATTGTTCACATAAATAATCTTCTCTTTTTCCACTTACCTACATCATAGGTAATTAGCCTGCAGAAAAGATTTTAAAGAGAACATGAAATCAATATTTAAGGTTGTCTCCTTGAAAATTGCCATTCTCAAAATAAAAGTTGGAAGTATGTTTAGATCAAAATTGTGTGTGTTAATAATGAAAAAAAAAAATGCTCATCTATCTTCTTCTACAGTTTCAATACTATAATAAAATGGTTTTGAAAATATTATTTTAAAAAAATCTCAACTTTCTTAGGTTTTGTAAAAATAATTTCAGAATTATAAATACAACAGAAATATACATTCAGAGGTCTTAATTTGTTATTTTTGATTCGCATAACATGTTGACATTTCGAAGCTATTCAACAAGAGGTTTTAACAAATGTTAAACATCAGAAGCTCTCGCAGATGAGGAAGCTAAAATTACATTTTAGTGTTTGAATTTTTAAAAGCACATCGCCTTCTTTCTAAATTATAACTCCTCTTCGATTTTTTTTTTTTTGTTTATTTATTTTTTTTTTTTTTTTTACTTTTATCATGCCATAGGTTTTGATGACTAGAGGGTTTTACGCCTTTAAGCAACAATCAACAAAAACAACAAATGTTTTTGTAGTTAATTTTTATTGTTTGTTAAAACTCTTAATCAACAGGGGAGCCCATTAAATTTTATTGTTTCAATAAATTACTAACTATATCTAATTAACTTTCATCTAAATAGTTTTCAGATTATCGCAATTATGCCACTCACTTAGGCTGGATCCACATCGATCGCTCATTTCTCACCGCGCGATAACGTCCTAACTTCAAACGTAGATAAACATACATATTGGTTATAACGTGGGTGCCTACACTCCTCCTAAATTAAATTTAAAACATTAAAATATATTTCTAAATATTGCTCTCTGGTTTTAGTCGGCTTTATCCCATTGGTCCCATATGCAAGGCTCATACATATTTCTTTTTTAATTTCCAAATTGAATCAAATATGGTTGTTTCTAAAACGATTTTTCAACGTGAAATGCTTGATTCTATTAGAAAATTAAGGAATAAATATAAAATGTGAAGCCGTAACTGTGGCTGTCAAATGAAGAGTAATTTTTAAGAATATTTTTATTGTTTTTAATTAATTTTAAATAAGTTTTATTCGAACAGCTTACCAATGGGCCACAACATGGAGCCAGTGTAGGCGTTCAATGAATTGTTTGTTTTTCTATGTTAGAGGTTCGGACGTCATCGTGTCATGAAAAATACGCGTTCAATATAGTTCGAGCCTATACAAATGAACAATGAAGAAAACGAAATTTTAATAATAATTTGGCTGAGATATTTGTTTTTAATTTAGTTGGTTGGAAAACGGGCCCTTAAATAGCTACCGTAGATGTATGGATTAATACAAAAATTAAAATTTTATCGAAACTTTTGATTTAATTGATCTATAGAAATAAAATAAATTAGAAATTTATTCATATTACTCTAATAGTTACAAATATACAACTGAGGTTTTGAAGAGATTTTTACAGCAAATCCTTACAACTTGTGGACAACTCAATAATAATGGTAATTAAACATAATATATACCTCATGAATGATCGAAAACTAGCCCAAAATAATATATTTCTATGCACAAAAAATAACCTTATACTTAAAATTCAGTCAAGACCTACTTAACTTCTAACTACTTATTACTGCACTTAAAATCAAAAAATACTTTGATGTTCACTATTGTCATAATTAAATTTTAAATTTAGATTATGTAAAAATAATATTTTTGCCACGAAGTTTTTATATCCTACCCGACATCTTACGCATATCTTTTCGAGTCTCTTCCACATTGTTTTCTTCATGTCTAAAAGTAGGAGGATTCTTCTTTCAAGAAGATTGAACGATAAAAGCGTCCAGTCCGGCCTGAGGAAGATTGCTTTTATGCAGAAGCTCTAGATGAAAGTTGGGTGCCGGGAAATGAAAGTTGTCTTAAAACATAGCTAACGTTGACAGTTTCACCATCACTCCGATTCCGATGATAATCACTGGGAACAAAATGAAAACTCCTTCCATCCAAGGTCACACGCGCCCGAGTAAATCGGAATATTTTTTTTTCTAATTTACTCTTCTTAAGAAAAAGTATTTAAAATTATAATTGGAACTGCTAATCATGAAAACTTTACCGTACTTCAGTAAACACAAACTTTGACTCGATGGCGTAATTGGACGGTAGTTCTTAATAGCCTTAAATATGATGAAAATAAACTGGATATTAACTATCAAACTACAGTTTTGAACATCCTTAAAAAAACATTTTTAGGCATTGGTTTAGTTGTTTGTCTGTGATACGATTATTTATTGAAAGGATAGGTCAATTTCATTCCTTCTCTGTTAGTACTGTAAGATTTCGGCCCCTCCATGCCATGCCTATATACCAAATCGTGCACTCCGGCACTCAAAAACAGAAAACTTTTCTTTCTATAGAATGTAGAATAATGCCATCTATCATCATTCAAACAATTAAATATTTTACTAAACAAAAAAAAAAAGTTTAAATCGGACTATCAATAGCAAAAATACGACGTATTGAAGTTTGTACTCGTGTTTTAAAAGTATTTTCAGCTTCCCATGTAAACCCTTCAATTTTAGTATATTAATTTTTCGAATATTTTAAACCCTTAAATTTCCCAAAACATTCCAGATCTTTGTTTGAAAAATAATTGAATTTTTTAATAATAAAAAAAAAATCTTTATCCGGCTAATATTAGTGAATATACTGCAAGTAACTACTTTATTGGTCTTATCAGTCG
>NW_027113640.1:99614-137876 GCF_000696795.3 Halyomorpha halys | reverse complement strand
TATATATATATATATATATATATACATATATGTATATATATGTATGTATATATATTAGTTATTATGTTAATATAAAATATATACAGGATGTTATCATCATTGTTAATTACAGCAATGATACGGTATTGCGAAACTAGAAAATCGCAATTGAAAGCAGCAATTACTTAACTCCGTCTAACCCTGAATATGTAACAAGATTACACATCCTAAAATCTACGTTTCGTCCAACCCCTCTAGCCATTAAATCACGTTTCAACTCTGATAAAATTTAGTGAATCGTTTTTCATTAAATCCTATCAATTTATCGTCTTTCAAATAAATTATTTTAAACGATATTTGACGGCGACTGAAAAACAATTGTAGTAGCAATGGCTCCACAATTTGAGAAGAGAGATCAAATCTTTAATTTATGAACAATTTTGAGGGGATTTCCCATTAAATTAAAATATTAAAGTTTTCCTAAATATATTATTAAATATTTTAATTTTTTCAACAGTTTTGTATTAGAACTTTTCACTTAGTTGCTGTGAATATTGACACATGACAGCGTTTATTTATTTTCTATTTAAGCACAAAATCATATCCATGAAATCCCAAGAACATAGAAATACTTTATTGAAAAAGCTGTGCATTATTCATTGACTTGCTATAAACACAGCTTACTCATAACTAGTACTATAATTGTTTTTTAAATATATTGTTAGTTTACAGTTGAAGTACGCTAAGTTGATACAGGTATTTATAATTTTAAAAAATTAATGTTTATGAAATAGTTTTACTTTTTATGAGCAGATTTTTGTGATATTAATAAATTATTTGAAATTTAATCTTTTTAACATTTTATACTGGGAAAATCGAATAACTCAAAACCAGAAAATCTTGATTTGATGTGTTTCACTTATAAGCCGACGATATATACTTATCAATTTTTTGTTTTATTTTTTTTCCTCTTTATATATTTTTTTACTCATTTTTCCTATATATCTCTAAATATATTTTCTCTCTAAATCCAAAAAAAAGTTTCTCCTATAACAAATACAAGATAATTTTTTTTCTATAATATAAATAGAAAAAATATATAAATATAGTAATTATATACAGACATTACTACTAACTTAGTCTCACACAAAAGTAATATTTAATTAAAACATAAGACAGCCCAAGAAATATTGACTCGGAAAAAAAAAATATACCTATGCAAGAAAACAAATAAATCAAAATAAAAGTGATAAAGATGACAAGTAATATAAAGAAAAAATTATAATGAATTAACTTTAAAGATATTGATTGGTGTTGATTTTAAATTTTATTAGCTCTAAAATTTCAAATTGCGTAGTAAAATACGAATACCAATCTATAGAATTTAAATTAAATTTTTCCTGATGGAGCGTTAAACTTTATCTTGAAGTATTAAACGGTAATGACTGTCCCGGACAGGTGATAGAAGATGTTTACACTAGACTTAGTGTTCACCTCCTAGATTGGTTTTCTCAAGTCCCTCCCACTTCAATCAGCTCCCTGCGCTTTAGCTATGATCAAACGGTTAGTCAATATCGGTTCAAACGTTCAAACGTGACTTTTGACATTTGAAATTTTTTTTTTAAACGTGTACTCAATATGAACAATAACCCTGCCAATGATTGTATATATTTTACACTGTACTCCTATATTCTAGAAAATGCATGTTTATAATAATAGAAAGGGTAAAGGTAATACATTTTATTTCTAAATTCCGCTGTAATATACTTCAGCAAAATATGATCTGAACTCTTAGAAGTACACAAAAGGATGTTCCGTATTAACATTTTCCTTCTCCTTAATAGATGGTTTGCGGACTAAAAATTTGTTATTTTTTAACTTTTTCTTTTATTTTTAAATTTTTAAACGGTATTTAAGTTGAAAAATGGTAATTTAAAAATAGCTAATTCTCTTCTCAGTGAGTTGAAACAAAATAATTCAAACTTGAAAAAAAGTATTTTCAGTAAATAGAGAAACATGGCAGATGAACTGTTTATCCTAACCAGTTATGTTATTTTTCTATAATTATTTAACTTTCGTCACTAACCCGACCTGCTAATTTATCAGTATTAGGTATGGGCGTACTGTTCGGTTTAATAACCCAAAAGGAAAAAATTGAATTATTCTGCAGTACACTAGAACAGCGGTCCCAAAGTTGGAGCCTTCGGCGACAAACGTTAGAGTGGTTAATTCGGAGTAAATACATGAAAAACCTCATATGTTTGGTAACAATTAAAATGAAATACTAAACATAATACCTAGGTAATATGTATATTATTATATGATGAAGCTAAAATTATTAGACTAATGCAAAAATAAAATCTTTAGATTCATTAATTAATTCAACTGTACAAATGAACATTAAATTTTTAATAATATTTTTTTCCTTTACCGAAATTAGTGTTTTCTCAGCACATTTATTTATTTTTTTCACTACCAGTTGATCTGAAGAGGCGGTTAAACGGGATTATACTCTACTTAAATGCTATTTACAAATTACACCAAATAGCCTCTTTCCTTCAATTTATTTATTTTTTTGTTTTTAGGAAATGTTTTCATGATTGTTTTCATTATCTCTTGAATATTTTAAAATACATTCTATAGCCCAGATATTTATACGTATTTATTTATTTAAAATTACTCTTCCATTATTATTTCCGAGGCCTTCTGCTATCATATTTGTATATTTGTTTTGGTTTTGTATTTTTTTCTTATTTAATTCAATTTGTGTCATAATTATCATCTATAAGGTTTATAAACTATTATTACACTAAGCACTTAAGTATATTGTATCCCTCAGTTAAACCTTATTTCTCAATCAATATCAGATTTATTCATATATTTATATTTGTAATAGGAAAATAATGTATACATATTAATAAATTTTTGTAATTTTTTTTTCTTATTTCTATTATATAATATACTCGACAAATATTCTTTATGTTCCGTGGTATAAAATTCTTAAAAAATTAGCGAAGGATAGTGAATTAAACAATACAGTATGAAACAATTTTCAACCATGTTATATGGATGACATGATTTCAATAGTAAAATTGAAAGTACGGCAAGTATGGGGTAAATATAATTATAATTTAATTTTATTAATTATAATTAATAAATATAATTTAGGGCCACCCGTCGCACAGTGGTCAAGACACAGTCTTACCTATTTGTTGTATATTGGCGGTGCCGGTTCGAATCCGGCCTGAGGCGTCGACTTTTTTTCATTGAGTGGCGGTCCCACAAAATGAAAAACTTTGACCCCCAACCAACCATGGCTAGACAGTATCCTACTAAAGTTTTTGGATTGATATATGCAGATATTTACCGATTTCTTAGATAGTAAATTTATATTGCCTAATGCTGTTACTTCTATCAATCAGTTCTATTTTTCACCTTATAAAGAATTCTGTTTAACATTAATAACATCCGAAATGTTAACTGTTAGTAAATAATCCTTATTTGTTGTATCAACTCACAGACAAATAGCTCGTATTGACAATGATCTTTGAGAAAGGAAACAATTGAATTACATGACAAACATCCTATCGTCGGGTAAACAATATAAAATTTATTTATATAGGACAATACAAATATACGTATGAATGGCGTAGTAGAAATCTGAATCAAGACCCATTGGTAATATTCAGTAAAATTCTTTATAATTTTAAAGACATGAAATATATGTCACCTTAAAGAATATTTTTCCTTCTTCTTTTTTTTTTTTTATGCTTACCGCAAATGGAAATTTCCTCTGTGGAACATTCTTGCGGGTAAAGCTTGGTTGAGGAATGGCCTGAGGTCCCTGGCGTTCTGTCAACACTTTCTGTTTCCGAGAGCTCGCTTCGCGCTCTTAGGCATTTTGCCTTTCTCTCTGGCTTTATTACCGACCTTTTCAATGCGGTGAGAAAAGTATTATTAATTTAAGACACATTTTACTTAATATTAAAATTATACTTATTATGCACCACACTCCTACACCGGAAGATTGTGACTTCATATTATAAATCCTTAGTAATTCTTACTTTCCTTAGTTTTTTTTTTTTTTAATATTAATATAAACTCCACATTTTTGTATTTTTCTCCTCTTTTAAAAATATATATGACAAACCAACGCTTCGATGTACTACTCCGTCTTCTAAAGTACTGCGTATTTTTTTTTTATTTTCAGAAAACCCTAAACTCTGCTCCGTGTTAGTTTATGTCATATATTTTGAAATAAAGAAGAAAAATAAAAAATGTTAAATTTATTTTAATATTTAAAAGATAAAACGGAAATTACGAATCACTGAAAATTTATATTATTAAAATTATAAAAAATAGTTTATAAAATCCAAAGTTTATTCTAGAAAAATAATTCGTCATTTATTCTTAATGCATAGTTATCAAATTCTTAAGCGTGCTCCCTGAAAATGGTTTATGATCTGAGGCACATGAATAATTTTATTTAAGTGGAATAATTAAAGAGAAGAACAGAAAAATGTATTAATATTAATATTTATTATATTACATTTAATTACACCTGAATCGCTTCGAACCACGAAGGATCTAGGGCGTAGTACTTTGTAAAAAAGTACTGTTACTAGAACAATGATTGTGCAAGGAAGTGATTAGGTCAGAATCACGTTCGACCGCCTGATTTTCATCCAATTAATAGTACCCACTTCATGAGGCTGGGTGCACCCCGGAGGGCTGATCCTCGACTACATTATAACAGACAGTTGATGTGCGTAAGAACCTAAAATCATGAAAAATGGTGTAGGTGGAAGAAAAAGTTAAAACTTCCAAAATAGTCATATCTAATACCAACATAAAAATATTCAACCATCAACAAAATCAATTATGGGACTGAAGAGGAACGTGAAATTTTAAAAATCACGATTTTACTTGGAAAGGTCGAAATTTTAACTGAATTAAAAAAAAAAATGATCATCGATGCATTGCAAAAGATTTCGTACAAAATACAACTGGAATACTAAACTATATTAATTAATTTAATATAGGCATTCCTTTGGCTTCACTTTAATCCTTCCATCTTTTATGAATTCTAATAATCTCTTTACAAAATATTTGGACTTCCAGATTAAATAATTTCTATCTATTAGCGTCATTAAGCGAGGATTTATATAAATTATTTATCTATTATAGACAAATAGTGTTTATTCTAAAGCGAAAACATATTATTATATGAATGTAAATATGTCTTTAGAATTTTTAAAAGAAGAAAATGAGTTCTTAAACTTCAAAACATAACTGTAGGCTATTGGTATCAGTGCTAAAAATGATCCGTTATTTTAAAATTTTCGAAAAAAAAAAAAAAAAAAAAAACCTTGTGCTTGTTCTGCTTTTCCAAATCATTCAAAACCAAATTATTTCGCTTATCTGATTTCATTTTTTTTTTTTATTAATTCCGATCTCAAAATATTGTATAATTATAAAAAAAAAAAAATGATCCATCTTAAATAGTTTCCCATAGTTAGAAACTATTTAAGATGGATCAATTTTTTTTTTGTTGAAAACCCGTCTCGTAATTAATAAACTTTTACTTCCTCCATGCCTAAGGCAGAAGTGTAGTAATTTAATCAGTTTATATTCCAATTTTTTCAAAACATCTTCCTGTTTTTTACGTTCCAACATTATGCAGGTATTTATTTTTTATGTTGATATTATTCATATTGATTTTTTTTTTTTTGCAGTTTCCATTGGTATTATTAATTTTTTGTTTATTGGGAGAAACGGTCATCTATCTCTTTCTTTGATTTCAGTTCAAATCATCTCTTTTAGTCCAACTCAAAATGGAAGAAAATATGTCACCATTCTTCCTTTTCGTGAACATTTTCTCTCACACCCACCATTTTTAATCAATTAAATCTCCTTTCACCTGTTTTTACCAACAAAATGAAAAGAAAGTGCGACCTTGAAGATGGAGCTCTGATGCTAACGATTTTTTTTATCTGGCTTAGTGGTAGTGCTATTTAGAATAAAACATATCTATAAAAATTTGCAGAAATTCGAAATATTTACATTTCTTGGACAGGAATTCTACAAAAAAAAAGAATAAATATAGCGTTATTTCATAGATAAAAGTTTTACCTTTAAACAATTTAAAATATAGTTTTTTTCTGTATAATTAATGATAGAAGATTTTAATCTTTTTTAATTGGATTTAATATCAAAACATTTAATAGTATTTTTTTCTAAAGATGTATTTTAAGAAATGGGGATAATATTTGAAACAAATTTGTATTTTGTAAGTATTTCGAGAATGGTGAAAGCTATTCCCAAACATTGATTGAGCAAGCGTTGTACAGTTGAAAACTTCACCTTAAAAAAATATATAGTTATTTAATTTTTTTTCCATCTAATTATTGGTAAATGATTTTAATCTGAACTCTACATTTTTTTTAAATTACATTTAATATTATAATTAACTTTATGATAAAAAATCGTATAGTATTTTTTCTAAAAATATATATTGAGAAATGGACATAACCTTTGAAAGCATCCGCCCATATGTAGTTTTTATTACCTCACTTTTTTTATTGCATACTCGAAATATTTAATTATCGAGAATTTTATTACGGGATATTACATGAATTTTATTTCGTATATTAAATGACGGAATTAAACTTCAATCTGGTAGGACTTTAATGAAAATTTTAACGGAGTTGTGGCCCCATGGATGAGTATCAATATTTAATTAAAAGCATTTAATTATTTAGCGGTAGATCTATGAAGTGAGTGATTCCGTTAGAGCCCTATATGAGAAGAAGAAAGATTGCCTTTTATGGAAAGGTCATATACCTTCCCAAGGGCACATCCTAAATATACACCTATCAAGGATCAATTGTTAACACTGAGTCAGTGTAGCTTTTTCCTTCCAGGGACAATTTTCCTTGTAGGAATTTTTGTTAAATTTATGTATTAAAACATAATACATAACTATATTGAATTTTCCTATATATTCGGTTTCGAAATTTGCCGAGAGGCAAACTTAATATTACTTATAGGGCGATAATTAGCTTCGTATCTTAATGTTTCAGTTGTGTTTAAATATTATTTTAGTATTTATTTTCACATAGAAAAAAAAACTCTTATTGCATTAATAAAATATGGTACACTCAAGGATAATAAGTATTGAGGCTGTCTAAGTATTCAATCATGCTATATATACATCTTAAATTTAAAAAAAAGTAAATAAATAATAATAATAAGATAAATACAAACTAAAACGTATAAAATTAATAAAAGTAATAAAATACATACACATTGTAAATAAACATAGGCTGATAAATAAATTTTTATTTTATTTATTATTTAAATTTACAACTCTATTCACGTAAAAATACATCTACTAAATCTGATGTTGGATACTCGTAGATATCACCAACTACTTGTACCACAGATTTAATTTTCAAACGGCAAATCTCTTGGCTTTAAAAATAACCAGAAAAAAAATTATTTTGAGACGAAATTTTTTAGCTGAATAAACGTTAATTATATTTATTAACTTTTTAAATTTCTAAATATATATCAAAGCTCTATTATTATAAAATAAAATTTAAATATTCTTTTTTTTCTCATTCCCAAAATGAAGAATAGGTTGCAAGGTCCAAAACTGAGCCGACGCATTAAAATACACCCCAGATATATTTCTATACAAAACATTTATTTTGCTCCATCTTTTAAATTAAAAATTAAAAATTATTAAACCTGTGAATTTTATTTTGTTTTCTAATCTTAACAGATATCCTAGGATCTCTCTTAACATTAACTTAATGTTTAATTGTCAATTTCCAAAATGAGTTTCTTGTTAAAACAGTGGTACTACCTCTTTGAAAAAAAATTCAAATTATTGATTGTTGGTCCTATATCGATCCTTAAGTTATTTAGAATATTTGAGCATTCAACAAAGTAAAGGTTTCACCCATGTCCTTGCGCTATAAATAGGATTTAAGAAAAAAATCTCTAAAATACTCAAATAATTCTTGTATTGTATTTGGAAAACAAAGGCTGAGAACAGTCTGTCCTCGCCGTCCAAAGGAGCATTGTTCAACTCTGAGTCACAGCCCTGACTCAAGATAAGCAACCGAACTCACAACTTCTCATTTAAATTGCATTTGTTTATTCAGCCATTATAAATACATGGATGATGTGAAGTGTTGGACATAGCTCTTGGTTACTATCCTTCATTTCGTGAGCATCCTTTCTTCCGCTGCTTACTGTCCGAGATAGCCGCCTTATATACACAAGGGTAATGATAATGAACGCAAAAGGTCCTGTATAATTACGCTGTATAACGCCGAGGTATAAATAAGACCAGCCGGACTGCTAGAAGAACGGCATGCAGATAAGTACCCATTCCTTTCCGCGCCGCTGACTCCTGGAATAGTCCAGTTCTCCTTACTGCAAGGTCTCTTCCCGATGTAACTAGAACTGCCATTATTCAACCTGTAGTTTCCGAAAAGTTCTGAAAATGGGCTTCGAACTGAATGAAACAAAGTACTGTTCGCTCTCAATAACTTCCTGATCGTGTATTACTACCCAATAATTAATTTTTATAATTATAAGTGCAATAAAACTTCACACAAGGAATAAACACTCCTTGTGGACTATAAACTTCTCCATAATCATTGACTATCCTGTGAAAGGTTACTAGGTCTTTGGAAAAGGCTATTTGAATCGTAATTTGCTAAAAGGGCACTTTGTCACATTTGTTGACATTATAATCAACAACTTTCATAATCTAAGCAGTACTAAATAACTTATAAAAAGTGATTTTTTGGCACTGAATTTATTTAATTAAAAAAAAAAAAACGATTTATTAATGTTAATGTTATCTTGTTCTGTTCTTAGCCCTGATGAAGGCTATAAATTCTGGCGGAACGTTGGCACTATTAAATAAGTTATTTCTACTTATTTGTGCTATATTTTGACCCCACCCCCCTCATCTTCTCACATATTAATGCTAATGTATTTAAATTTATTATGGTATGAATAATTTCACAATTATGAAGTAGTACTTTTATCTATAAAATTGTATATTTAATTAAGCAAAATGTGCACTGAATTTATATATTGCGAGTTTATAATTTTTTAAAAATGAAAATACAAACATTGTTACACACTCTTTGTTATTGTTCCATCAGTGTAATTATGATCTTAGTGAAGATATTGTTATTCTGTTAGTCACAATAATATTTTTACTTATTGTTGATAACTGGCAATGGATTTCTAACAACCTTCTTTTTTTTCAGTTGATTTTCAGTGGTGAATACACAAAGGCGATGTCAAAGGACTGGCACTCAGGACACTTCTGCTGCTGGCAATGCGACGAGTCACTGACTGGACAACGATATGTCCTACGAGACGACCACCCTTACTGCATCAAGTGCTACGAGCAAGTATTCGCAAACACATGTGATGAGTGCTCTAAAGTTATCGGCATTGATTCGAAGGTAAAAATCGCAACTAGTTACTTTTGATAAGCAGATTTAAATAATATATTGTTAAAGTTAAAAGTATTGAGTTAAGATTGACCGATCCCCATTTATGCATATTTAACAAAATAATACCATGCCAAAAGGGTGTTGACTTCCGTAAGAAAAAGGAAAATATCTGAAATTATCTGGGGAATTTCCCTCCCTAATAGTTTAAATAATGTATGCCAATATCGGATAGTTGCTGATCCTGTTTAAGTATTTGAACTGATCTGCCTCATACCAGTTATTTCCATATTCTGGTACTCATTATTTCATCCATGCACCACTTATACCATCAATGCCTGTTTTTACCTATGGATTTCCCTTGGTCTGATTAAAAATTGTTACTGGATATTCAACTTATTTTCAAATAGTAAAATCTGCCACCTGTGGACATAAATCGGACTCCTAACTTGTTCATTAAATATACAATATTAATTTATACATTTTTTGTTTACATGGCAAAAGTATAAATCAACAGAAAAATTTGGGAAAAAAATAGAATAATTTAAAATACAAATATTACCTTTGGAGATACTTTGGCGCTGTTGTAAAGTCATGAAGTTTTGCTAATGGCCATTGAAAGATGTCAAAATGATGTCTTGCAATAATTGGAGTATAGATTAAATAGCAAACTAAAATATCTTCAATTCCTAATTAATAAGTATATTTTCACATTAAATTACCATTTAATGCTGTTTTTATATTAACTAACTCATTTCAAGAAACGTTTACTATTACGTCATTGTTTCACGAAAGGTGTAATATAAGCCCTTAGCCTAGGGGCCCCAACCCAAGTTAATAGAGCCTAAAGTAGAAGTCCAGATCGCAATACCCAACCCTAGTCCTGTAACTGAAATTTAAAACCAGAATACAATAAGGATATGGAGGAATAAGCCATAGATGTACAGGTCATGACCCAAAGTCTGAAATTCATTTTTTACAAAATAGTAAAAAATTTGAATTTATGAAGCTGAATAATGAAAAACGATATGATTAGGATAATTGGATAGGTTTTGATGCAATTTTGTAAATTAGAAAATATGAAATCAAGGAGGAAACATAAATTGCAGTCATTATTGTGATGTGATATGGACATCTCATAATTAATTAATAATAAGTACATTGTATCTGTGATATTTTCATAATTAATATTAATATGTTACAGTAAAATTCGGAAGCACTATAGGGAATAGCTGATAATTTGCTGCTCGTATAATGATATTGATTTAGTGCAAATAAATTAAGAAATGAACATTCAAGAAATAGCCTGACTTATTTTCCTAAGGCTTGACATTAACCTTGAAAATATATAAATGTAGAAATTGGTAGCTGGCCAAATATAAGGATATAGACTAAAATCTTCATATAAATATCACTTTTTGGCACATATATTCAGAACACAATTAAATTTCATCCTCTTAAGTTTCTTTAAAAAGAAGTGAACTAATGGACATTTAAGCTCTTTGTTACTTTGTATTTTTTAAATATTAATGTTCCTACATTAGTTTTGAAAATTTACTTTTTGTCAAGATGTCAGAAATTGGATTTTTTGCTAGTTTTATTTTTAATAGGGTTCAAAAGCTGTTTATAAACAATTCTATATATTAAACTCATTTATTTGAATGAGTCATTCCTGAAGATTTTTTTTGTTGTAATATTACTGTTGAGTGTTTTAAATCACTTATTTCTGTCAAAAAATTCTACATACTTTGTTACAAAATAAAAAGTACACAAATGAAACTAGCCATTTCAGCTTAGTATTATATATAAAAAAAACATTGACATTGAAAAGCATTTTATTAATTTACTTATCTTTTTAATTTGTACATCTCCAACCTGTTGAAAGTCAAATACGAGAATCAATATAACTAAAATGTACAATCTGCTGGTTACCATTAGATTTATTCCAATATACATGTTATCTGGTAGTAGTTGCATTCTTATTTTTTTTTTTTTTTGCATTAATTATGATTTGTTGACGATAAATTTATGTTAGTATGTAGTTGTTAACTGTATTTTTCATAAGTCAGTCATAATAATGTGTGTCATATATTTATGGGGATACTTTTTATTTTGGTGTAATAGTCATTATTATAATGAGAAATTATTTTACAGAGAGGAATGCTTTATTTAGCCATCCTGACCAAATAAAGGATTGGTACCATACATAGCACGAAAATCAATCCATGATCGGAAATATACACTACATGTATTTACGTGATATCAAAACATTTTTTTTTTCTACCTTTTCCTTTTACAATCAATAATCATCTATACACTAAGTACAATATATTTTATCTTTTTTTTTTCCTATTTAACAATTTTATATTCCCTATTTCATTCTCTCAGACCTTCCCATTTTTAGTGATCCCCAAACCACGTTTGATCCGTTAAACAAATGGAAAGAATTTATCATTAGATAGCAATGTAAAATCAAATCAAAGACAAAATAGTCACAGCAGTAGATTAGATTTTAAAAAATAAATTAAAGAAACTAAGTTAGTTAAAATAAATAAATAAGTTAAAACACAAATTAACAGGTTTAAAAGCTAAAAAATGTATAATGAATAAACATAAAGCCTCCTTCTGTTGTTTTTCCAAGAATTCCATGTCTTTATATAATCCTTTTTGTCTTAACATTAAAATATAAATTTCAATATTCTGTGTTTGCCATCATGAATAATTTTAATTTGTACACAAGTGTTCGAAAACTATCTGATTTTGATGGCTAAAATTAACTTTTCAAGCTTTTGGGCTGGTAAATTTAAATTAGTTTGAAAAATTAAAATATTTTTTAATATTTACTTATTGTATTTTTGTTAAACATTTCATGTTGTTATATTCTAATTACTATAATTTTTTTAGGATCTGTCGTACAAGGATAAGCACTGGCATGAAGCATGTTTCTTATGCTCCAAATGTAGAGTTTCTTTAGTAGACAAGCAGTTTGGAAGCAAGGCTGATAAGATTTACTGTGGTAATTGTTACGATGCTCAATTTGCTTCTCGTTGTGATGGATGTGGCCAGATCTTCCGAGCAGGTAAGCTCATTCAATAAACCTAAAATGTTAAAATACTCACAGAAATGAAACTGACATTATATCTTTTTTAAATATATTACAGTCATATCCATATTTTAACTCTCAGTTTGCAAAATAATTTGATTTTTTTTTTTTTAATGATTTTGTAAACTAGAGGCATAGGAAAATTTTGAAAAAATTTAATTTTAATTTTATTATTATCAGTAATGAAATTAAAAATAGACAATTTTCACAGTCCTTGTTACTTAACTCACGTGTCTCTCTCTCCTTCCTATCTATCTTCTTGGTATCCTTTTGATAATGTTTATCATATTTTTTCCATATTCTATTCTTTCTGACTTTTTAATGTGTACTGTATTTGTTTGCGACTATCCCTCAAACTCATCCCAAATATGTGTGATTGTATTAAGGTTGGGGTTGGGGATGCAGGCTGGCTAGTTCAGAAATTAAGACTGGATTGTTAAAGAAATCTGTAATTTATTGTTAATATGGTCACTGATATTCATAAAATGAAAATAATAAATTAAAAAGACAAATGGTATGATAAAATCTTCTAGTATATTAATTATCTGCTGAGGCCTCTAAACTAAACCCTTCAGCTACATTATAAGGCCAAGCTTCTTAATTTGTAGGGGAAAACGGATGTAAGTCATTGTATGTTTTCAATGCTATAGTTCATCGCTGATATCCTTGAGAATAATTTCATTTGTCCCTTTATATATAAAAATTCATTTCTATACACATTAAATGTGATTAACTACATACCTTATAATGACATAGCTTATTGTTAATACCTAAACGCGTTTATCAATTCCATCTAAGAATGTCCAAGCTCTTAACTCCTATAGTACACCTTTAGTACAAGCTCGATCGGGTAAAGCTAAATCCACCTTATAATGTAATCCAATTTGACAAAAACATGGAAAGGAATATACAAGTGATCATAAGAGGTTACAAAAGCAGAGTACTCAAAAACTCAGTTATCAAAAAGTTTTGATATACACAAATAAAAGGCTGCAAGTAGTAAGTAATGAAGATATATGTACATTTATAAAGCAAAAACTGTGAAGTGAAAATGTGTAATAAAACTTGGTCATGGTCCCCTTTATCTCTGACATAGAGTTATAATAATATAAATTATACAAATACTAGTACAGATATTACTATTATGGAAGCTATTATTTGAATTATCATGGAAATATTTTTTATTTACTTTTTTTATTATTATTTTCTTTTATAACATACAAAAATTACAGTGACTAGAAGATAGCAAATAGTCAAATTACTCTGTTACAGATAGTTCAGTTATTATTTTAATCATCCTCATGTAAATACATCTAGAACAAAATAGTTGAGCATCTGTTAATCTAGTCTTGACCTCATATAATGAATTTTTCTCCTTACATGTTTTTTTCTTAACTGAAACGTTTTTCTTGCTTAAAACACTATCAAATTTAGTTAAATGTACTTTTACTGTATAAAGGGTAACATAAAACCATAATTGTGGAATTTAATGGACAAATAAAAGGTCCTGGATACAATATTACCATATTTGTGAATGCTACTGGTGTGTTTATGGGACAGAGGATTATTGGTCTACTTAATAGGTCACATCATAGATTCCATATATTATGCATTTATTTATTAATGTCTTTATTTATTTATATGGAAATGGATTTGTGGAGTAAAGAAATTAATTAGTTCAGAATACCAAAAATGTATGGAAATAAATATCACTATAGGTTTCACAGATCCACCAGGGGCCTGTTTCATTATGCAAGCCAATAGTATTAGTCCATATAAATACAAGTACACAAACTATAAAGTACAACCGCTAATACATTGTGTTTTATGATGTTGACAACTATTAGTAATATTGTATGGCTTTAAAAGTAAACATTACCTGGCTGAATTCTTTAAGTGAGTGAAACTGTGCCAAGTACAAACTACCAGATTAATATTATTAGTTTATACTTTATTATGAAGCAGGACCCTGTTGTCTCGCTGTGAGTTAATATTAATGATGTAATTGAGCTAAAAAACAAATTACAAATGCCAATTGTTATCGTACATCTCCAGTTACTATTTCTTTAAATTATTACCATCATATAAGTGTTAATAAGTAACACTTATTACTTTTTAAATCTAATTACTTTTTAATTGATAAATCTAATTAATATAATTTTAATATGAAAGTTTATAAACTTTATAACCTTACTCTAACTTTGTTGGATTATAAAATAAACATGTTTTTAAACCTGATGCAGGTTTCCTCGTCAACAAAATTTTGAGTAAAATTACGTAAACAGAAATATTAAGTACACAGAAATGTACTTGTGGTATTTTCACACTATTAATTGTGTTAACCCAAATCACGGCACTATTGTTTATGTTAGTCTCATGACATTTTATTACATTCATATTATCATTCATCTATCAAAGTTTTCATTAATAAATTAACCTTTTATGATGTAATTTTTTTACTTTTTTCTTGTTTAATGATATATATTTTCCATTGCTTATATTTTTTATCTTTATTTAGGGCATAAGAAACTTATGTATAAAGGAAAAACAAAGTTTAAGAAATGTATGAGAAAACTTTTTATTTCCACTTAGTTCATTATTTTAATGCTTTCAGTGCATTTTTTTGTTTTGGTTTTTACATTAATTACATAAAACATTGGTTTACTGTATTATTAGTTCCCTGAAGTATACATTAAAGTATAAGATGAATCGTCTAGGATTATATGCTTATATTATGAATTATATGCTTCAAACACTAAAAAATTCCTTACATTAAATTCCCCATTTGGTTTGTCTCTTTTTGACTGTTGATGTGAAATATGTTTTATCTTTTTTATGTTTTTGTGATCTCATGTTTTTGTGCCATGACAATGCCTTTATTGGCAAAATATTGACTGTTTCTTTATTTACTATTATTTGATTAACTTTAGTATTTGTATTTTAATCTTCCAATGAATCATTTATTTTAGAAAGGTCATTATGTTTTTTGCATAACCAATTCTCTGAAAGTAAAACAAAGTTAGTTTACAATTTTAAGAATTTTATCATAGATTATATTGTAATTATTGAAATCTCCAAGTATTCAAACAGTTTTTTTTTTCTGGATCAGTTAAAATCTGTTTTGGGCATTTATGCCATTTCTAAAATTAATGATTCAATTGTTTTTGTAAAAACTTTATGAAAAAAATATTGTTTGGATGAAGCATCTTCATCAAGTAATCATAAGGAAGATCCATTTTGATACACAAGCAACTTTTAAAGTATCTTTAGTTTTAAAAAATAACATATTTTTATTATTTAACATTGTATCACAATAGTTATGCAAATAAGATATTATACTTCATTTGAAATATTCATTAAAAACAGTGGGAAGCATCCAATGGCAACCACTGGAGTTGGGGGATTGTACCAATTAATGTTATTTTGAACTTAAAAGAATATACAATTAAATGGAATTAGGATGTGTAAATCTGATTTGAATTAATTTAGCGTTAATTGCACCACTGTAAATAAGAAAGAGTAATTTTACATTCATTCTGCATGATGACTATGAACCCTAAATGTAAACCTTTGGTTGCTTTAAAAACTGCTAGACAATTTGAAAATTCTGTCTCAATATTTGAGTATTTATCTCTGAAAATGTCTGGACAAAGACCGCTAACTTTCTCATTTATTTCTAATCCAGGTTAGTGACAGGTCATGATTTGAAAGTATTTTAAAAACCTAAGATATTTACTTTATGGTTATTTTTATTAAATTTTCCTGAAATTGAGTTTTTTTTTTTTACAATCTAGCAAGATATTTCTAACTCTGATTTAATTTCATTTGCAAGTTTAAACTTTTTATTCATTTGAACTCTTTATATAAGTATATGCATAGTTTTAAGGGTTATGGTGTTCAAAATAACCCAAATCTGCTTTATTCTGGAAAATCAAAATTCATTCTCTTACTCTGTTCCTTCAAATAGTATGGATGTTTTATTATGAGATATTTACCCTAAGTTTCGGTGACAACAAATGTTAGATTTTGTTTAATGTTTTCATAAATAATATGAATTAAAGCTACTTCATATGTTGTTCTTAGTGTACTTTTTAAAACCATTTGACGTCAAGGTTTTTTTTAAAATTAATTTTCTCATGTTTAAATAGAGTAAAACTTACTATAATAATTAACCGACATAATATTACTGCATAGGTACCTACTTTAAATAATCTATGGCATTCGAATCATTATTTCATGCACTGTATTATTCAAGATCCTTGGAATGATTGAAATGATCCAGATGATTGCCCCCTGTCCAGCTAAATAAAATATTTTTGATCGCCCACTGATAAAAGAGGTGGGGTAGGCTAGAACCATGTCAAGGGCTACCCATTGTGTGACACACTGTGCTCCTCTTTCTCCAATTATGCAAGACAAAGGGTATTAATTAGATTCCTCCATAATTGATTCGGGTTACTGATTAATAACAGTGATGCTTCCTCTGACCATACTATTTAAATAGCTCATTTCTTATCCAAATAGAGTTAATTTGAGGTCATCTCATTGTATCATTAAATGTCTGATGACTTTGTGTCTATTGTTAGGGCAAAAAAGATAATAGTACATCCCCCTCCCCTTCAAGTTGATATTATGGACTTAAAAAAAAAAGTCTCTAGATTTTCAAACATTTTTTATGAATATTGTACATCACTCTATATGCTTGACAAAATAATAATTGTAAATTATAGAAATAATGCAAACATGTAAATTACTTATTCCTCTCATAGTTGGATTACATTCAGCAGAAATGAACTAGCCCTTAAATTCATAAAGCAGGAGTTGATGTTATATTATTGTTCATTAAGTACAGAAAAGGTTCAATCCTCCACCAGCATACTTGTACCATCAATGAACTGAATATTTAAACACTAATATGTGTAGTGTTTTAGTAAACTCTTAAAATATGTTATGTTTTAGTAAACCCTTAAAATATGTAATGTTTTAGTTAACCCTTAAAATACGTGATGTTTTAGTATTAGAAAGTATTTGATGTGTCATCTTTGCATAAAACAGAATCCACAAATTCTATTTATGGTGAAATAAAAAATAGAATTTCATTTTAAATTTAAGGCAATCAATTTTTTCCAGTTAATATTTGGTCTGTATCTTTTCTAGTGAATGTGTTCCATTTTTAACAGAATGTTAGGGCTAATTTAATATAGAATCCTATGTTTGTATCATTTTATGTGTATTGAAAAACTTTATTTTTAAGCCCACAGAGAAAATGGATAATTCCTTTATCGATTTATTTTTTTCTTGAAAACTAGATATAATGAAGGAATATGCTTTTAGAATTTAAAATGAAGGATTTCATACATTTTTAATAAAATAACTTATATGTTTATTTTATTTATACATTTTTTTGTATTTTCATGTCTATATTTTTCTGGACATATTTGTAAGCTAGTTTTTTTAATGCATAAATATCTGTTTACATCTAATGAAGTGTGAATTATGGAGTGTTGTAAACGAAATATAAGAAAATGTAATAATTTATTAGTTATGCTTACTGTAGTTGATTGAGTTTAATGTATTAAGACAAACAAAACCTTTAATTAGTAAATTACTTTCTAACATCAAAGACCCACTGGATATGCAATGGTTTAGAAAAAATAATTAAATAAATAAAAAGTGAATCGTTTTTGATACTCACTGGTCAGTGGACTGAATTTTTTTTTTTTTTACTATAAATGTATTTTCTTTTTAACAAAGAGTCAAAATCTTTTTCATCACAACCTATAGAAGCCATCGATCACACTCAACCTAACCGCCAAGTATTTATCCCAATCAAGGGTCTTGCATCACGAGAATCTATCCATGGCTGAAATAATAGAATAAACGTTTGTGTATCTTATAAAATAGTGAAAAATTATTCCTGAATTTCTTTTTTAATAAAATTTAATTTAATTTTCACATTTCCACATTTTTTATGATATACAAATACAGACAAAATAATTAACAGTCTGTCATAGCCGAATTCAAAGCTAGTTCCTTGAGATAGTAGAACAGAGCCTTATTTGTTTGTTTATTGCCTAATTGCCAACAATGTTTGTTACCTATACAATACTCTACCCTAATGGAGTGAGCACTGCAACATGGGGCGATTCCTTGGTGTATAAGAAATTTTTTTTTCTGGTAGTTTTAGTACACTTTTCACCTTTACTTGAATCATCAATGATTTAATGTACAGTTATCTTTACTATAAATATATTTTTAAATACTAAAATGTATTAAAAATTAACCAAAACTCTTGAACCAACTTGAATTAAAAGGAACTGCTCAAACTTTAAATATAACTGTGTCTGATTAAGATCGAATAGATTTGTAAACTTTTTTTTTCCTTACTCTGAAGTATATCTATAATTGAGGAGTTTTGTATCAAAAGTTAATTTATCCACTTCTGAAAAGTTAACGTTTGTTTGAAAAATTAAAATTTTAAACTTAAAATGTATTTAGTATATTTTAAAATTTAAATTTCTCCAAATAGAAGTTACAAACCAATGTTTTCAATAAATTTTAATTTATCTACATGAGATGTTCCCTAAATAAATTTTAGCAATATCCTTTGATAGAAAACTCCTCAATTGAATAGCACATCATTTTCGCAGTGTATTAAGTTTTAATTAATGATAAAATTTCAGTTTTACATGTATTGCTTTTACATATAATTGAAAATCTCTTTGAAATCATCATAATAACTATCCGATTTTTTTTTCATAAGTGATTTATATTTTCAGTTCTAGCTTCATGAACTGTTGTAAGAACTCTATGTGTAATCCGGATAGAAATATATACAATTTACACTGTTTATGTAAGATATAGTTACAATTTATGTAAGATAATTGGTGACAGGTGCTAAAGGTGCGACGTTGTCCATAATGGGATGTAGGGCATGACCTTGCAGCCTCTCTTGGACTTTTACCCAACGGTTCCATCCCCATGTCTCTGTGGTGCACATTTTGCACATCTTCATAAATTTACTTATATAATTTCAATTCAAGTAAACTTTATGATATAATATTGCCATAAAACAATTTATATTTTTTTAATTAATTGCTATGGTTTGCTGTAGAACGTTCGTGTATCTTGACGTCTTTCTTAATACGATATTCGACAAAAATAACATGTCATAAAATTAAAGACGCTCGTTATGAAACAGTATTATTTAAATATTAAGGAGTGTTTTAAACGAAAAAGTTTTAAAAATGAAGAATAAAAATATTCTATATTTGTTGGCAATCATTGTATAAAAAATATTTGTCGTAATTGTTTACTTGGGCATTATAAAAAAGTTTTAGATTTAAACCTTAATATGTTTATGGAATATTATGACCCTCCAGTAACATAGTTAATATTATAATTAACATTGGTTAAAATCCATACAAGTTTCCTATATCTTACTTAATGATTTGTATCTTACACAGTTAAAACCACACTTTTTTCTGCATAAGACACTTTTTAAGAGAACATATTAATACAACCAAAAGCAATATTCTAAACAAAAAAAATCCGGATGATATAAACTTAATAAACTAGATACATAAAAATTATAACGATCATATAATACGAGTACCTGACTGCCATTCCTTTAGTAATTATATAATAAAGAACACATATAAAAAATTATTGTTGTAATTAAATAACATATCTAAATATAAAAAAATTGTGTAAATGAAGAGGTCAGTTCTGTAAGATTTTGAGAAAATCATTCCAGATATTTTTCCTTTATACGTTTACAAATTAATTAAGAAAGTTGGTCTAGTTGCGATCAAAAAGGAACTCAAATAGTTTCGTACTACTTTGTAGTCAAATAGTTTTGTAATATTTTGTAGTCAAGTAGTTTTATACTATTTTGTAGTCAAATAGTTTTGTACTATTTTGTAGTCAAGTAGTTTTGTACTATTGTCTAGTCAAATAGTTTTTGATTATTTTGTAGTCAAATGGTATTGTATTATTTTGTAGTCAAATAGTTATGGACTATTTTGTAGTCAAATAGTTTTGTAATATTTTGTTGTCAAATAGTTTTGTAGTCAAGTATTTTTGATTATTTTGTAGTTAAATAGTTTTGTACTATTTTGTAGTCAAATAGTTTTGTAATATTTTGTAGTTAAATAGTTTTTGATTATTTTGTAGTCAAATAGTATTGTACTATTTTGTAGTCAAAAAGTTATGGACTATTTTGTAGTCAAATAGTTTTGTACTATTTTGTAGTCAAATAGTTTTGTAATATTTTGTTGTCAAGTAGTTTTGTACTATTGTCTAGTCAAATAGTTTTTGACTACCTTGTATGTTGTAGTCAACCAGATTTTTACTATTTTAGTTCCTTTTTGCACTCGGACTATCTTTCTTCATTTATTAAATATAGTTAATCAAAGATCTTTTAATATGTTAGCCAATTATAATGTTATTTTTACTTGAAAAACGTAGCTACAGAAGTATTTTAAATATTTTAGTATTTATTTTTTTTTAAAAATAATTATAATGTCATTACACTTTGGAACTGACATCTCTAGAATTATTCACTTCAGCATATAAGTAAACTAATTCTTAATTATAACGATCAAGTTGTTGAAAAAAAATCGTGCTGTTTTAGTGATTAATTGAATTAAGTGACATATTTAAGTTATATTATATATTTTTGTATTTGTAAAGGTTAAATTCAAAACAAAATGTTTTAATGAAATCATGTCAAAGGTTTTTCGTTCATTGTTTTTTAAGATTCATATTTTTTTTTAATTTGAAACGTTTTTGGAACTATGCACTAAAAAAAAATCACCTTTAATTAAGATTTTCTACCTTAAATTTAAATTCGAAAATAATGCGTTGTAGTACCTAGTTCTCACAAACACTCACATAAGCCTATCCTTAGACCCTATATTAGATAGATTAACGGTTTTTATTTTAAATAAACCGAGTAGTAAGTATAGTGTTTAGCAGCCGATTACTATGTTTACGTGTGGTGAGCAGTTTAATAAGTGGCATTATAGTGGAGCAGGAGGCTGGGCCGTGATATTTACGCCTTGTTACCTTATCTTTCGACAGCTTCTGTTGTAACTTACGGAGTTGTCGAGTGCCGTAACTCCCGAGACTAATCGTTGAAGATTGGAGTTATTGCGGCCTGCTCCGGCTCTGCAAACATTAAGCTTGTTTTTGCTTCTGCTGTGGAGCCCTGAGATCACCGTCCATCTTCTATTTATAGGCTCTCCTTCAAGTGAGTGACAACTCTCCATGAGCCCTTGGCAGCTCCCGTTACAACAGCTCATAATTCGAAGGAATTAATAACGAAATTAGGATCTCAATCCATTCCTCATAGAAAATCCATCTCTCCTGAGTTAGAATATCTTAACTTTAAGCAGATAATAAAAAAAAAATCATTGTGTTTAAGTTTTTGTTTTTTTTAATTTCTATTACTAAATTCTTCTACCTGAAGTAATTTACAAAAAAAAAATTATAATCATTAAGTATGACATAAAAAAAACTATCCTCCGAAAAAAGTCGAACAAATTGTGTGCGTTCCCTTTTTTCTAAATAATTATAATTCTTCTAATCCTGCAGTTCCCAATATTTTTTCTCCTCAACACCCTTATTGGGCTAAAATCATTCAGCGACACTGTGATTGTGCTAAAAAAATGCGCGGAATAAGTTCTTTAGACTTTAAATAATATAATATAAATACATATTTTTGTACAGACATTGTACATCTTTGTCCGCCCGAAAGACCTCCCTCTCTTGGGCTATTACTTCCAGTTTGCTCCATTTACCTCTTTCGCATATTGTTTGATTCTCTCTATTTGGTTTTTTGCCTCCCACGTGGTGTCTTACCTACTACTCTGACACTCTGACACATGTGTGGATTCGTCCTGATGGATTGCTTGGAACCCACATGTCCTGCCCTTCTTCACCTCCTTATTGTCATATCATAAGATCTTGCCTAACCAGCCTCTGCAATCTGTTCAGTGTTAGTTCTCTTAAGGCTCTGGTCCGAGATCACTCCCGTAATTGTACGGAGGACTTTCCGTTCAAATGTCTCTATTCTGCTTTCCAGGGTACCTGTTAGAGCCCAGGTCTCGCTGCTGTATATCAACGCTGGCTTTATCACTGTGCACCTTAAGATTCAGATTTTTCTGGATTTCATTACACTTGACAGAGAGAAGAAGGTTCTGTTCCCGCTTGTTATACGCTGGTCTATCTCAGTCCGTTGATCATTTATTGATGTTATTGCGGAGCCGTGGTATTTGAAACTGTCTACTTTCGGACACGATTTGCCGTCCACGCAGACCATTTCGTTAGGGTGTATTTTTCAGCTTAAAATCATATATTTTGTTTTATCCTCATTAACTTGGAAGCCTTTGTTTATTTAGTGTTAAGATACATTGATGGATATATCGCGAATTGATAAATGTCTCAGCGTGATGGAATTAGAGCGGTCAGGTTCGATTCCCATGTCAGTCAGATAATATTCCATTATGATTAGCGGCTAACTTATATCTTCCATAGCTAATTGGTCTGTTTCCTGAACCAACTACCCCAGTACCAATTGGATCCATTGTACACCAAAATACCAGGTGTTTTTCAAAGTTTGGTTTAAGTGTATTGAAATTCATTTTGTATCACATTAAAATATTATAACTGCCTAACCAATTCACAACTTTTCTCTCTATCTAACATCCGTGTGTTCTAACGGCTTCATCCGCCCACATAGCTGATTCATCAATCAGTTTCTTAATCCATCTTATCTCTCATGCATTGGCAGATTGAGGAAAGTGGGATGCAAGGGGTGCCCTAAAGAAAAGAGAAATTTTAGTTTTTGGTATAATTTTCATTACATTCTCTATGTTTCTAAACGTAAGTAACAATACAATATTTAGCATTGATGTATCGTAATAAGAATTATTTAGTAAATTTTTTCATAATTGCAAAATTTAAGTTTGAAAATGTTCGAATTAAAATTTCACTTGTCACCGGACTATTTTCTTTATTTTCTCAGCAATTTTTAGTTGACAGACATCGTTGACACTGGTTTGGGTTCCTATTAAAATATCTGGATTCCGTTCTTTATTGGTTTTAGTTATATTTGAAGTTGTTTATTTTTAAGTCAAATACAGAGCCTTATAAAGTTTATTTATTATTAGTTAATTTTTTTTAAACCTCTCTATAAATAATTTCTTGAGCCACCCCTGCTCCTGTTTCATTATGAGGGGTTCAAGATCAAAATGCATTTTGTACATTTTCTGAAACAATTCATTATGCACCAAAATTATTGAATTACATTATTTTAGGCAAGATATTTGAGATTGATATTGGATCACATTGATTCTTGTCAGCGATTTATATAGCTGTGAAGTATGTTGTTAATTTCAAACTGGTTTGGTTCATTTGATATGAATTTTTCTGAAACAAAATGAATTTTCTAAGAAATGAATAAACTAGTGATGATCTGGTGCTCCTCATATATATATATATAATTATTTTGCTGCTATTTATGGTGAAAATTAAAAAATATAAATAAATTAAGGCTAAAAATATTTCACCAATATAATTTTTAACATTTATTTTGCTACTGATCAGTATTATGTATAAGTCATGGACTGGGTTTTTCTGAATAAAAACTAGGCTTAGTATAATTTTCCTTTATTTTATTTTATTTTTTATTTTTCACGAACCGGCCAACAAGAACCTCGCGAACATCATTTTCGGTTCATCCTCACACTTCCGTCTTCCTTCTACTCCAATAACCTTTCATCCTCCTGGATTGTTCCTCCCATTCTTCCTCAGTCCATTTTCTCCCTCGTCTCTCCTTCTTTCCCACAAGGAATACCTTCTTTAGTTTATTACCAAAATGCTCTCTATCCAAGCTGCCTTCATCCCTTATTTCTAGTCTACCCAGTCCCTCTTTCACTTGCTTTACATATCCCCATATACTTTTATAGATGCAGACTTTGTTGAAAAATTTCTTATTTAGTCTCTAATTTTTCATTCTGACCATGTGCCTGTAAAATGTCAGTCTCCTGGTTCTGATGATGTTTTCAGGTCTTCCGAATTCCTTTTATTGAAACAAAAACCTAAACTGGCTTGCAGAATGCCGAAAAGTAGTAAAATGCATTTTAAAAATTATGTCGTCGTAGTTTGATTTTATTTAAGTTATTATTTATTCATATTTTTTTTTTTTTTTTGAAAAATAATGCTGTTTAGTTATATTTATTTTCTGAACCATACTTCAAAAAGAAGTGATGAATCATTTCTATCAGTTCTTGATTATCTGAAATATTTAGTTGATAGATAGTCAACACTCCCATTCTAGACAAGGTTACATCTTTTAGAATTTTCATTTTGAATACAAAATATTTCATCGCAATATTATATAATCTCTTCTTTTAGTAATGTAATTTGAAATTTAGATAGCCATTGCCATAGAAAGCCATACAACCCTTTAAAACCTAATTTGAATATTCTCTAACTCTAGTACGTGAGTCACCATTGGTTTGTCACCCACTCGCTCTGTACCATACCGATATACAAATAAATCATTCTAAAACCTGCCTTTAAAAAATGTCGGTGGTAATTTGGAAGGAATTTTCTTCGGCCCGGAGTTGATTGCCATGAGCGAAAAGAAAACAGGTCCAAGGAACCCTAATTATGGCCATTCTCAGTTTCGGCTACTTGGTTTTCAGGTTGCATAGCCGAAAACCTTTGCGGCGATCATTTTATGCAATTATAGTAATTAGTGAATTTGTTTGACAATATGGCGTGAGGTCAGTAATTATTCCCTTTAGGTAAATCGATTTGGAAAGATATCCTGGTGTCCATATATCTCCCTTAGCCTCTAATATTTTTTGGAATTTTAATTCGATTTTTGCTGTGTCATAACTATGTGGTATATTGTTCATAATTTGAGGATATTGTTGTTTTAGTAACCTTCTCCAGTTCTCTTTCATCGTACCTAACTGTAGTACCCCTAATGTAATTGAGAAAATTAATTTTTAAAATGGCTATATATAAATAATGATTTCTATCCAACTTTCCTTCGGGCGTAAATCACAAACAAAAATCCACACTTTTCCCAGATAAATTTTCATCTTTATTCTACGATCTTTTGTAGCGAAAAACCCATCAACATTAACGTTTATTGATTTACTTTATTAGGTTAATAAATTATTTTTAAAATAAGACAATGTTCAAATTTCTACCTCTAATATTTATGGACACAATCCTGAGAAATTATTTTCATGTTGAAACTTACTTAGATTAATATTTTAAAGTATTTAAAAGAGAAGTACTCTAAATTTCCACAAAATAAATAAGCAACTATATATATAAAATCGACCGTATGAGTATACTTATACCCATAATAATAATAATCAGGATTAATTTATTAGGGTTGTATTCATTTATTTGCTGTGTTTATTTTTTTTTTGTGTGTGGTGTAAGGTATCATTAAGGCGATTATCAATAATTTTATTTGTGATATTATAAGGACCTTTGTCAGTTTTGCGTAGGATTTTTGACTTTAAGCAAAGGAAGATTTCGAAGGTTTAGAGAGGAGCCCCAAGTCTAAGAAAAACCAATTATAACAATTTTTTTTTTTTATACATAGGAAGTTTAATGCGTTTCTCTAGTAAATATTGATGCTGTTGGAAATGACAAGTAGTTTCTTACCGCTTAAGTCTTATGATCGGATTTCAAATTAGTCGCTTAGATATAGCCATAGGAAGAGTTGATTTGTTCAACAAGGATGGCTGAAATATTATTTTAAAATATTACGAGTATGAGAAAAGGCATTTTCAATTATGGGGCAGTACAGGTTAAAGATGTGATGAACTTTCATTCACGTTAAAAATCCTACTAAATTGAAACTATGCTCGACTACTCTACGTAAATAGACTATGAGTTGAGACTAAAATATAAAAACCTTTTTCAAAGTATTTCTGATTGTGCAATTGAACAATGAAAGCGACCTCAAGGTAACGAGTGAAGAAACTTGAAATCACAAGAGCCCGATGAATTTCACCCCATCGGATAGTGACATTGGAGCAAAGGAATAATATTTGCTCATATGCAAGGAATATAGCTTCAAGTTGAACCAGAGCCGCTCATGGTCCGTAACAGTTTTAGATAACATTGACCAGTGTACAGGGCCAGCCGGGTACCTGCATTCCATAGCTACCTGGGCAGGTGGGATTGCGGCGTGGGTTCCGCCACCCACTTTTAGCCATAGTGTCAAGTAATCGACTTTCAATCATATCTCGGGTCCTCCAATGGCCACAACCAGCCTTCCTAGGGCCATTATCATGGGTCCTACAAGGAGGTTCACAATTAATACTTTTGGAAGATCGTATCTCTTAATTTCTACCTCATAGAAGTAATTACTATTTAATCGCTACAAGTTAATATTATCAAATGCCTTTCAAGAGCGAAACCTTATCCTCCATTATTGCATGTTGTGGCATGCGTTCTTACCCTTGGGGAATTAGATGTATGCATTCCTTTCCGATTGGTATAGGTGCCATCACAAGTGCCGATAGAATGCAGACCTTAGCCCAAATCTGGAAGTGATTTGTGAACAATGGTACCTGTGGAGCAACTTCCTTCCTATCCAAGAGTATTATTGAGAAATTTATGTGTAAGTGAACACTCAATGTCTTTACAGAAGGCCTATAGGAATAAAAAAAACATTTAAAAAAATAAACAAATCAACACTGTTCTTAGTAACAAACCCAAAGTATTGATTGTGAATCTCAAAAATGTCTAATAATTTTTTTTCCAAAAACCCTCCAACCATTATTATTATCATTTTTTAGTTCTTCCAGCTCTTTAACGACTCCAATAATTTCAAACATAGGGAACCTGAAATTTATGTTGAAAATAAAATGCACATAACATTCAGTTTTAAAAAATCAATGCATCGTTCTAGAGACATTTCAACAGAATCCTCGAAGTCATAAAAAGTTTTTTAATTAGAATCATTTTTGATCATTGATTTTTTAAAAAAATTTTTTTTTCTTTTTTACTTCGAGATATGACAGCTTAAGCGACAATATGTGGATGAGTCTATTATTTAATTTTTGTTTTCTTTTTAAATGTACCCCTTATTAACGGACACCTTCTTATAATGGATAAATTTATCTTTCCCTAGTTGTGAGATACATAGAGATTTTACTACATAATTCAAATTTTTTTGTCTACAATGACATTGGTACATGATTAAATTGCTGGTTCCTTAGGTCATCCAGAACGGAAACTCTCAACTCGGAAGACAATCGCACTTGCCTTTTGAATACTTATGCGCGCAACTAGTTCAAGGTTATGTGTTCCGAAATTGAGATCTCATAAACAGATTGTAAATAGAAAAGAGAGATTGAAATTCATTGCCGAAGCTATTGATTTTTATGCAAGAAGGTTTAGATGAGGTGCATTTCTATAGTCGACTTGTGTCGGTCCCACCATGCATGTTAACTGATGATATCATCCAATGGTGACGGTATTGTTTATATCGCGCCTGGAATGGCATTGAAATGTGTTTACAATTTTTTTTTTCTTTCATCAATTGTTTTTACAGTCAAAATATTCGAGTGATAATTAATTAAAGATTACCATAAATGTATTAGAAAGATGATGGTTATTGTTTTGCTTAATATATTTTTTTAAAGGTTCTGTGTGCCTTTTTTATAGAGTATGATAGTATTTGAACCATATTTTGTTCTCTAAAATAGGTTTCTGAATTTCTCATAAAATTCTTAAAGTGTAAAAAGTAGAACCTACGCTCCAACCCGCACGGCCGTCACGTCTCTATAAGCATAATTCTAATCCTTTTTGACTTTTTATTTAGTAATAAGTAAGGTTTTTTTTACTATATTTTTTATTGACTCTTCTCTGAGCAATAAAAACCATAATTAAATGCCTCAAATATGATGAAAGATTCTTTCCAGAAGTTGAATTCTGAAGCGATTGAGTTCTTTAGAACTTTTCAATTTCCCGCACCTTTTGAACTCAAAAAAAAAAAAAAAAAAAAAAAAAAAAAAAAAAAAAAAAAAAAAAAAAAAAAAAAAAATGCACCATTCCATTTGTAATTCTATAGTTAGGAGCATATGAGAAGAACTGTAGAAGATCAACAATTACCTCAAAGGCTATTATACCTATATGCCTGGGATGTTACTGTGATATTAATGTGCTTTGCTAAAATTGATTTACTGAAACTTTTGCCGTCGTGAATAACGCAGTCATAGCGGAAACGAGCAATGAATAAAAAAATATTTACTGACCAGACTTCTAATTCTGTAATCAACCAATTAGTAATATTTTTTATTATTACATTACGATGTATCTTTATTTTTTTCTTCTTGGTTTATCTGTTGATTAATTATGTGTATACTTGAAATGAATTGATGAATCATAATTTTAAAAATTAAATGTTTAAGAGTAGATGTGATTTAGGTACAATTCTACTACGCAAACTGTTCATGTTTGTTTTCCATAAGTTAAAAAAAAATGCAAATTCTGATAAATAACACAATCTGTCATACACAAAGGCTGTAGGTTTTAGAGCAGTAAGTATCTTTGTACCTTATGTAAATACTAAAAATAAAAAATACATAAATAAATAATAATAAAATGATTAATAATAAGTAAAAATATAAATAAAATAAAATATGTACATCATGAATAAAAATAGTAACAGTACTGAACCCTTAACAGTTCATGGGTTGTAGCGGTACAGTTTTTTTTTTTAATTGTATAGTAGAGGTAAAAATTTAAATATTTGTTAACAGAAAGAAACGCAAATTTTTTTTACTTGAAAAAAGGCAAAAATAATTTTTTTATAACTCAGAAGCCATTATTATTCCCACTTACCATGTTTGGCAGAATTTTCAAATTTTACTCTTAATTATTATTCATAGTTTTCATTAAAATAATCAAATATTGGGGAGAAATAACTTAATTTTTCCTCCTCTTGTGCTCTTGGACTACATGACTGGGAAATGTTTTGTCAAGTGGGGGAAATCCAATTCCTGAAGCATTTCCCTAAATTTCAACACTTTGTATAATTAAGGTCAGGTCTTTGTCTTTTAAATTAGTTTGAAGAGTAGTCTCAATGAGTCTTTAAGGAATCATAATTTTTTAAAAAATTGACATCCGAATTCATGGAACATAATTTAAAAGAAATTTATTCAGTCGAACAATACGACATTCTAATCAAGGTCAGAGAAGACAGTGTAAATAAACAACGTTTAACAAATTCAAATAGGAAGATGCAAACCCCTCCCCCCCCCTGCTACCCAGCGCATGCGCGTCGAACCGGCCGGCCGGTGATGGGGCCTGATGGAGGCAATTCCGCGCTACACTTCGACAGAGATGGCCACGTCTGTGCTGAGCTCCAAGATGGACAGCCTGAGGATCGTAGGGGACGACAGGACAAGGAAGGCCAGGGAGGCCGACGAAGACATTGCCATCCTCTCCACCTTCCTCCCGCCCTCCTTGGTAGGGAAGACCCCGTCCAGCGAGCGGCCCTTCGAGTGCGCCCTAGGCAAGGAGTGTCGTCTCGGCGACGTCAAGCTTGCCAAGCCAGGTCAGTCTTCTTGTCCTAGGTCAGGGTTTGTTTGTCGAGGAGGTAGGATCAAGTCTTCGAGAAGGATGTGGAATTTTGAATCGAGCTTTGCTTTGTAATATGTGTATAGACCATTAATAATTACGAAATAATACACTTTTTGGATTTCTTCTGTCGAGGGCGGAAATCGCCTGAGAAGGGTGAAGTCATATATTTAAAGTTACTTGCTGTCAAGTACGATGAAATATTTTTATGATGCTCAGAAAAAATTTCGTAAATAGAAAACATTAATATTGAATAAATAAATTGATAGCACGAAGAAAAAACAGTTTTTTTTATTATTATTGGACACTGCAATGAATGGGGTATATTTATGAAAAATATTTATTTATTCTTAGGTCTTTTCTGATAGTCAATAATTCATTATCTACTTCTATGTTTGAATTGTGCTATATTTTTAGTTATATATTTACTATATTGGAATTATATTACTTTATCAAATGTGTAAATATTATATATGCGAAAATGGTCAAAATAAAATAATTGTTTAATAAATTGTAAAATAGTTTTAATTTAGACTTTTGCCGCCTCTTTAATCTACTCTGAAAACAAATGTTTTGGCTAAAGAACCATATTGTCTTCAAAATTTTAATCAGTTTTTTTTTTTAAATACTTATCTAATTTTGACCATTTCCTGTCTCATTGGTTTTCACGTCCTTTAAGTGTTTCGTTCATACACTTCGGTCACTTAAGTCAAAAAACGTATTTCTTAGTAAATAAAAAATAATGTTTAATCCTAGAGAGACCTCGTCAAAATTATAGAAGTCACAAAACATTATTCAGGTATCAAACATAATGATGGTTACGAAAATTTATTTCAGCTCATCAGAAGTATGAAAAAAAAAGTTAAATAAATAATAAGTCTGCATACAATTAATAATTTTTAAAAATAAAGATTAATAGTTTTATTCAAGAGAGATTTCAAAAATTGGTGAAGTCAAAACAATTATCCTACAAAACGATGGCTGAGTCGAGATATCACAAGAACGATGTGATTTTTTATAGTATAAAAATGGTATTATTGATTTTTTGGGACCTACGTGGTATCTCAGCTTAAGTCTTGACATGTAAATTACGTATCTAAAATCACCAATCACAATTATTTTTATTTTTAAATCCATATTTTCATTTTAACTCTTTTCCTATTATATACATTATTGTTTAATGCTTTATATATAGGACTACTTAGATTATATCTTATATCTTGGATACCGGTGTTAAAACTACGTAATGTACGGTTTAGAATAACGCCAGAACATTTTAAATAATGTATTTTGAACTTTTGAGGAATTTTATGTCAAAAGTCAATACATCTTCTTTTAGATAATTATATTTGAAAAATTAATTAAAGGTGTACTCATGTTGATAAGTTATATTTTTACTGAAAATATAGATCTGCAACAGTTATTTGAGTGGGGGAAATTTAAATTTTGAAGTAAATTTAATAAGGTTTAGTTGTAAAAAATAATCTACTTTACTTTCGAAAAGTGGGTATATTATTTTGATAGAAAACTACGCATTTATATTCAATCTGTATATTAAGTAATTAATTATGATTTTTATTCATTAAACATTTTATATCAAATATTTTTTGGTAAGTTCACGTAGTCTCCATGATTCTATAAATGAATTAAGTAAATCGGTCAGAAGTTCAATAAAAAAACTTGAGACTGACTAAGTTTTGGACCGTCACTTATTGGAAGCATGAAAAAATATTTTCAGCATTTAGAATTGCTAAAAATTTTCTTAAACCTGCTACTTCATTAAAATATCATTTCCTTGAATGATTAAACTTCAATCACGATTTTGATTAAAAAATTGTGAATGATTCGAATATTTTATTTGATAGAAGGCAGTTATTATTTTCTGATGTTTACATAATTTCGATTAATTGTTTCTTGCTTTTCTAATTTAAATTAAGACTGAAAAATCAACCCTTCTTGCGTACTTCCTCTGCCGATTAAAAGTTGATTCTTTATGGGAAAATATAAGGTTTTATGGTGATTTTTGCATAATGATATTTTATAGTGTGACTAAACTGTAGATGATATTTTTGTGGTCTAGTTCCTGCGCTGTCTATTCCCCGCCATCGACCACAACGTTATTAAGTTTTTTTTTTAACTTATGAAAGCCACGTTGAGTTCTATTACGTTTTTAAATGTTGGATAATAATCGTAGTCAATTGAGATTTATTCGTTTTCTTTTTTCCTGTTACTGCTCTATTAAAAAACTGGTTTTAAGGTAGTTTCTCTATACTTTTAAGTACTATATTAACACAACAGCCCAGCGGTTTTCAAAAACGATTTAGCCAAGTGGTTTGTGTTATTTATGACGTCAGTCTGGAAATTTTGGTGGAAAGAGATGGGTAATGATTGGCAATAACAATACAGAAGCTGATAAAGTGTTATCATCTTATCAAGTGATTGCTCTGTTTGCCCAACCCTCATTTCATACTGGTTGGATTTATTGCGATCATTTTTAGGAAGAATAGAACTTATGTTAGTATTATCATATCAAATATAAATCCCTCATCCCTCAAGCTTAGATGTTTCCATTCTTCCAAAATCCACGTCTTCTGTAGTAGGAACTTATCACCCCGTATTGAATGAAAATGAACAGAATTACTAATATCCTCATTTTTTTTTTCAAAATTATTTCTTTCTCTTTTAAAAAATCTCAATGTTTATATTAAAGTTTTTAAGAATTTATGTTCGAATTCCAGTATTTATCAACTGGTAACGATATTGGTTTAGAAAATTGTTTTTTGTTTAATGCATTGTATTATATTCTGTCATATATATCCAGAGATTGTTAATAGAGAAAGGAGAGTACATTTACATCATATTTACCTGTATATGTAAATTAAATGACAACAAAATGATAAACAGAAAATTACTATGTTACATTTTTTTTCCATAGAAATATTTTTAAGAATAAATATTGCATGACGTCATAACTGTTCTGATCAGTAAATTTAGTACTTTTGGAAAAAAAAAATATAATAACAACGTATTGAAGTATGTAATCCAGTATAATACAATTATTTTAACCTGTTAATTAATCTTTTCAAGCACATTAAACAGTTTTTCACAAAAAATATAAAACATGATATGCATATTCTTAAATTTTTGGTTAGAATTTTATATTTTCCAATCCCATTGTTTGTTACACGAATTAATAAAAAAGTTTATACTTATATTCCTTATAAAAAAAAATATTCATATTATGATACAAAAATATATATACGAGTGGGAGAGAAACCAAGCGGTACAAGTGACAATTTGTTGAATAAGATTTTTTTGTTATCTGCCTGTGCCTCAACCAAATTTACGCTTTAGTTTTGAAAAAATCGCGAAATTAAAAATAATTAACTGACATTTATTAATAATTTCACTATTTAGTTAATACTGGAGTGTAAATTTGGCTCAGGCACTTGGTTTCTTACCCCTCAAATTTATTTGTTTGTATTTTACAATTTTTTAAAATTATTTTAAAAACCCTGTTATATAAAAATTATCCCATTTATCTCCTGTCTTGTTAGTTAAAAAAATAAATTGACTTTTTAAAATTATTTTTATTAATTAACTTGGAATTGTGAAGAAATATTATATTTTTAATTTTGGAATTAATCATTATGCATATCAATTTTAATTTTTCTCCCGAATTGAAATGACCGCGTGAAATTATTTTTCCTGAAAATTCAGATAATGAAGTAATAAGCTGTGTGGAAAAATTCTATTTACTTCATTGATTATTTTATATTGCATTAGAAGTTGTCATACTATAACTTAAATCGCTGATATCATTTTATACAACTTTTTTTTCAGAATGTCTTGTCTTAATGTTTTAATGGAAGGTCGTCCATGTTTTATATTTCTTCAATAGTTTTCTAGCGTGGCGCACTGAAAAAAATATCAAATCCACGAATTAATTCTATTGCAATTACTTTCAATTCTGCCTCATTTTTTACCCGCCAATCTCCTTTCCCGTTTTGGTAGGGTACAGTCATGTTTCTTTTACCCTTAGAAAGTTGATTGGAGCAGAAGTGATAAAGTGTTCTGATAATATGAGATTTCTTTTCCACCATATGCGTCTATTGTGGCTTTCACCTCACTTAGACCCTTGAAATGTTTATTTTCAATCCGCTTCTAAAATATTATTTCGGTATCGCCATGTGCGAATCCAGGTCATACTCGTATAGATACCTCCTCTTGTCTCACTGAGACATGTCCAATCCATATTGTGTTGATAAAGTAAGCTCGCCCACAGTTGGAACCATTCATTATCTCTAATGTATGTATGCGAATAATTATTAGGAAGTCGTGCGTTGGCGTTGAGGACAATCTGCTCTCTGACGCTAAAAGTCATAGCTAATATTTAGTCGCTCAAGCTGAGAGTACGAATATTATATTTCATTTTTCATGGGAAGACTTATTTCTTGGAGTGTCAGAATGGCCGCGCCCTGACCTGGGAGAGCAAGTGCTTATTTAGCCAAAAATTACCGCTAACCCTTAAATTTCGATGAAAGATTTAGATAAAAAATAAAATCGACTTGGTCCCATATCAGTTATATCAAACTCCATCTTCTAAATTTCAGTTGCCCATTCTCAAGTACTTTTATTAACAAACCTATATTTCGAAAACGATTATTATGTTATATTATAAAATCATACAAAACTCATTCACAACCACGAGCATTTGTGAGGCACTCACGAAAAATAGGCTTGGGAGTGACGAACCCATCCTACGAAAAAACACGTCAAGAAACGCGCGATGTATTTCCTAATACATCGCGGAAGGACTTAGACCTCCTTGTCCATATAATAATAATAATATTTCGAAAACGGCACGTCCGATTCTATGGAATGTTGGGAATTAGTGAAACATGGTCTAGTATTCCAGTTTCTACTTTCGTTAATAGCACGCACAAAAGTTTTTTTCTTGTTACGAATATGTTTCATATTCATCTTATTAAAAAATAATAATAATAAAGTTTATTCTCAACCCTTAAAATATAAGTGTATTCGAATGTAATTATCCAATAATAATGAGGAAATTACTCGTATACTACACTAGCGTTTTTTATGACTCTTACTAGATTTATTGACTAAATCTATTTTTTATTGGCTATTTTTGTTATCCATCATGATGGGTGCTTTAAACTGCAAATTTTATTTTTGTGTTTATATTTGTCTGCCGCCATTAGAATAATTTTGGTAAAGAAGGGTTTCCTGTACCATTCCTTAATTCAAAATATGAATTAATTATTTTTTTATAGGTACTAATTATATTTACCATTTAAGCTAAAGGAAGTATCTTGTTCTATATAAATAATACAAGAATGTCAAAATCATAGAAATAAATTTAGTGACGTTGTGTCATAATTTATTATTATTACTTATTATTTATAATAATAATATATTAGTATTACCTTCATGGAAATCATTTTTATATAATTATAACTACTATTTTTATAGTAAATCTAAAATCGATTTAGATAGATCCAACAATTAGTATATTTAGTGCTATATCATTAAAAATTGATTGATTAATTGTCGGAAATAAGGCATAATAAAATCCTATATATTAAAATTAATACATTCATTTTATTATAATTGCTTTAATAATTTTAAGTGGATGATAGTTTCATATTTCCAGTTGAATGTCACTGGGTCCATTGACTGATGATGGATGAGGATATTATCTCGTTATATTGTTGTCCTTCCCTATCTTAATCCAATACATGTTACTTTTTAAATTACATCTTTCTTATATTATTGATGAAGTTACCACGATTGAGGAAGAATGGTTTTATATTTTTTTGTTTTTCTAAGCTTGTTTAACTTATTTATTTGTATTTTTTTTTAACTCATTCATATGTTTTTTAATTTATTTATTAGTTTTTGTTAACTTAATTATTTATTTTTTAATTTTTCTACTACTGTGGCTATTTTATTTTTTATTTATTTCCATATTTATATTTTTTAATAATTTTTTTAAATTTCTTTTCATTTGTATAACGGATTGAATGTGTGTTGCGAATCACGAGAGCTGGAGCTGGGAGCTATTGGAGTGGAATAGAAAGAATAGCGTTGATAGGGTTGGAGAAAAATGAAATTAATTAATCATTATTAATTACAATCAATAATTAATTAATTATAATTAATCGATAAATTTAGAATAAATACGAAATTTGTGTTGTATTAATTTTACTTGATCCTCTGACATTTTGAGAACGATTTATTCGATTTATTTTGAAGTTGGGAATCAGTGTAGACATGGACCAGTTTAAATTTCGCCAATTTTCACTTAATTATGTGACTACGTAATTTATTGGATACAGCTACATTTCAACTAGTCCCATAGAGTTTTTTCTTGAAGGAGAAACCATTTACCATGAAATATTTGTTAATTACTTAAATAATAGAAACAGCAGAAAAATAATAATTTCCAAAAAAAGAAAGGTATTAAAATTTCTATTTTTCAGCTGCTATAAAAACTCATAAATTCAGGGGTCCTGGAGGTAGGAATATCGATTATAATTTTTTTCACTGTCGAGAATACCACAATTTAACAAAAGATAAAATCGTAATGTAATCGGAAAAGATCTTGGCTATTTCCGTTCGAATTAGGTTTTTCTGTTTTTCCTTTTTACTGGTTAAGATATTTATAAAATTCTTTAATATTTTGTATTTATCCACTGTTTATTATTGCTACCAATAAGAACTGTTTATTTTTTTTTCAAATAAACAAATTTAAATGTTCTTTAGAGGAAGTTTTTCAAAAATCCGCATTTAAGCCCTGTCAAATTATTTTAATGAAAATAAGACCTAGTTGATATTAAATACCATTTAATTATTTATTAAATGCCCATATACTTTTAAAGATTTTTTTTAATCTCAAATAAGTGACAATTTGAAAATTTAAATACTTTTCCTTAAGTGTATTATCTTCAAGTAACATGCATAATAAAACAAAAATTACTTTATTTGCCCCAAAAGATTTCCCATATCCCCCATTCTACGCCTTAAGTCTTGTAAAACATCGCTGAGCTGCGTCCATCAGATTTTAGTACATCTGTTTTATCTAAAGCTCAAGGAGGACTAGAGTGATGTCATCGCTTTCAAAACTATTTTCTTCATTGGCTTCACATTAATAACCCCACGATTCTGAGATATGAGATGCATTAAATTCTAAATGTTACAGCTTATTAAGATCAAGGATTTTGTAATCCAGTATTTATTTGCAAATGTACCGTAATCATCGTATAGTTTGTTGATTTTGTATCCCTATAAAATAAAAGTTTTTTAACTGAATACGGTAAAAATTTTAGATAATTTTAAATAAAGGCAGCAAGCATTGTCTCCATGTTTTCTCTCCTAGCTATTTAATCTAAAATTTATTATTATTTAATTTTTACTGATATGTACTTTATATAATGACTTTAAATTACCAAAAACAAATTAATGAATCGAAGCGTAGAAATCCAAAATCAGCCAAGCCCATTTTCAAATTATTATATTTTTTTTTAATTATGCTTTTGAAAGTTTTTAATTATTGTTTTATTATTATTATTATCCAATCCTTACAATCCAAAATCATCCCTACAGTCCTTGATGCTCCTTATTACGTCACAAAGAAACTCCATGAAGACCTCAACATTCCTTTCGTTGCAGATTTGAATCCTTAGCTGCCGAAATCTGTTAGTTCTTAAGCTCTCATACTTAACAATTCCTGATAGTCCTGCGAGGCGTCTGAAAAGAAAATGGCCACGAAATGTTGTAATTTAAAGAAATGACTGAAGCCCCATCATTGTGTGGTTAATTCCCAATATTATCATGTGTTGTGAAATATTTATCACATTGTAAATTGTATTTTTTATTTTCATAACGTTGTATATTTGAATAAATATTTTTTTTAAATTAATTATTTAATGTAATTTATAACTGCACAAAGTAATACAATAGGTAAATATGTAGTATGTTTCATATACACTTGAAAATCTTGGGAAGGAACCACCCATTGGTGGTACTTCAAACATTAATTTAAAT
>NW_027113640.1:75631-93744 GCF_000696795.3 Halyomorpha halys | reverse complement strand
GGCATACGTGGTGAGGATTGTGTTAGGATGGGTTGGAATGTCAGCTGTGAAAACTGTATATAGGATAGGACCAAGGATACTACCCTGAGGTACACCAGCAGACTGATGTGATAAGCGATATAGGGATGAATAAGCGCCGTTGTAATTTACTTGAAATAATCATAATTGTAATATAATTCCAATTTCTCAAAAAAGTATGATTAAAATCCTGTTTGGACAATATATCTTTTCATAATTAATACTTTGAGTTAAAACTGTCACATTTTTGTTTCTCGTATGATATCATTTAATCGATCATGATAGAGGACATTTCTATCAAATTTTGGTGTATCTACTTCTTAAAAGTAAAGGTTTATTTGAAAATTTAAATTTTTCCTTATCAAATAGCTTTAAAAAATCATCATATTCCTTAACTATATAATTTATCTTCATCAAATTCTGAAATAATAATTATTTATTTATAACTTTCTAAAAGTGGATATGTTGACTTTTAATAGAAAAATCCTCAATTATATTTAATATACATTCAAACTCCTCATTCCTGGCATCTCAACGGTATCCTCTGCATGGTGTTGGTGAACGATTCCATCACGAAGATTCGTGGTTCGTGCGAAGAAGAAGATTGTTCGGGCAAAGTTCACTTCTGATTTTCCTCACGTTAAACACTTTCCAAGAAGTTGAAAACTGCTTTAATTCTAAGTTTCTAAAATGAGTTAGAACTAAAATATCAAATACAGGATTTCCTTTTATTCTTCAACTTCAACAGTACGCATGTATGGATACATGCTTACAAATCATTATTTTTAAAGTATTTTAAATCCATTTTTTTAATCCGTCGAGGTATTTAAAGGTTTAATAGATGAATGACTATAAAACTTTCAATAATTAAAACACTTTTGATTACCTTATCAATAAATCCAGTTCCATTCAATGCACGATTATAAATGAGGACGTGAACTGATGAACCCTTTAGATTCACCCAGCGTAATCATTCAGAAAACAATGATAAACAATATTAAGTCATCCTTTGTAATGTATTGGTATTTATTTTTTTTAATTTAACGATGATGTAGCTAAAAGGGATAAGATTTTAAATTGTTGTACAAGCCAAAATCTGTTATTTAAGTTTTGTAAAAATTTTCTGGTTTGAAAACTTTAAAATTTATTAGAAGTGATCTAAATTACCGATGGATCAGTATAGTGTCAGTATTCTAATTTTTAATTAGAACAATTTCTAAAATAACGGTTTATACACCACATCATTGAATGTTATATGCTCATCTTCGATCCTGTATTAAATAATCAATAATTCTCTATATTACTGGACTACCAATTCGAGTGACAAGTCCTTTTTGGTACAGACTGTTAGGTCATTGCGATTTGAATATGCTCCCAATAGTTGAATTATGGAGCCGGCAGGTATCGGAAACGATAAGACAATCTATAATCAAGACAAATTCCGCAATTATGTCATTATTAATGAGGAAGGAGGCGGGCCTTGACACCCTTCCCTAAAGGAGCGTAAGGCCTTTGATACTGGGTGGCGGCGTCACCCCTTTCCTTCAGCCATGTTATCACTCTCTGTCGTTTTGTCCATATTGGAAATTTCCTTTTATTTCCTATAAATGTAAATGATTTTGCTTATCATTAATAACATTTTGGTGAACAATGCATTGAATTGTGATGTCCTAAATAGGTTAATAATAATTCATTATTATTTTCCTATTTAAAGAAAAATATTGTATGGTGCATGCGCGCATCATACAACGTTCTGGTAACACTATACTTTGACTTGAAATTAAACCATGCTCGTTTCAGTTCATACATTTTTATATTATTTATTACTTTTCCGTTATAATTTTCGAAATGAGTCTCCAGTTTCAAAAGTTTTCAGAAAAGTTCTTTTAATGATATACTCATGGTAAAATTTAAAAAATTTTTTTTTGCAAATGTATTGCAGAACTATAACTGTTAGCTCAAATTTAAATTTTTCTACTCAAAACTACTTGTTATTAGAATAATAGTACTTATTATTGAATTAATATTGAAAATACCAAGAAAGATTTTATGGAGTCGTCTTCTCAACTTGAGCTCAATATAGCTCAAATATAGGTTCAGTAAAAATTGACAACGGTACATAATACGTCTGTGTTACAAACTTTATTTCCGGAAAATATGTCTTCAAAACCAGGAAACCTTATATCTTCCCTTAAGTTGGTTATAAAATTCTTTCATAATTCATATTTATCTATTTTTTGCTACTATTAGCAATACAAAATGATTAATTATTTCTAATAAATCAAATTAAGGTTGTTTTATATGTTATTTTTTTTAAATTCGGAATTTATACCCTGTCAAAATATTTCAATAAAGAAAAACCTACCTGATATAAAATATTATTTAATTTTACATTGATACACCGGGTTTAATCAAAGCCATTTGTGTTGTTTTTGCGCATGTTTCCGTCGAAAACTCGAATTTGAAATTTCACAAAATTGCTATACTTCTCCATACTATCCCATTCCATAGGTGATTGAAAGTAAAACTATGTGTATATATTTTAAAAAAACAAATATTAATTTTATTATAGAATAAATATATAAACAAAAATATGCCTATAATATTAATCTCTGTTATATATTAGTAATATTTCTGTAACTATTGTTATTTTTTATCTTACTTTTTTTTCGATAATTTTTTTTTTTTTTGCATTTGTCCATATTACCACATTATATCTTTTCTTGATTATTGAAGCTCCTGATATTAAATCTAGAGAAAGTTAAGGAATTAAATAATCCCAATGGAAACAACATCAAAGAGAATTATACTGTCGTAGCCTTCACGCCTGGTCATAATAGAGCATTCATAAAACTGCCCAATTGGCCGAGGAGATATCTGGGCTTGTGAGCTGATGCAGTGGCAGCCTCCATAGATCCTAATTGCTGGGTGCAAGCCTACTTAACCTTGGCACGGCTCTGACTCAGAATTATCTCACTTATAAGTCCATTCAGTATCCTTCTTATCTCTCCCTCACTGCCACTTCTCCCTCTCTCTCTTAGGACCATTACCTACAACACCAGGCAGTCCCATATTTCAATTCTGACATCAGATAACGAACTTTCTTGCTTTCTGTCCGTCATGTGTGACATTTGATAAGCGATGTTATAAATCAAACCGATTGAATTGACAAGCTACAAAAAAAAGTTTGTTTGTTCTTTAGAAAAATAATATAAAAAAATATACTAATAAATAGACATTTCACTATTGGATACAAAACGTTTATTGATACTACTTTTTAATGCCTTACACATGGCAAGACATTCGGGCTCACTACATGAACGCCCTGTGTCAATATTACGTATGTTAAAAAAAAATTAAAATGTGCAGTTATAACGCATAAATGGCCAGGGGTGCAGTACTTTGTAAGGAAATATCTATACTAGACCAACGGTTCGGCAAGGAGGTGATTTGGTTAGAATCACGATCGACCGCTAGATTCTTACTCAATTAAGGGTACCCACTTAATAAGGCTGGGTGGACCCCGGAGGTCTCCCGAACCCACAGAGCTTACTCAAGGCTATAGTGAAACAGAAAATAATTTTCTGTCACAGCCGGATTCGAATCCGGGTACTTGGTGTTAGTTACATAGTGCCTTATCACTAAGTTACCGACTACCATATATTATATGTATTAATAAAAATAAAGTGCAATCTCAGTAATTCGAACTAATTACTGCAGGGAGTGTTCGGATTACTTATGGGTTGGTTATGAGTCTATATAAATATTTTTATTTATTTTATTTGTTTTTTACATATTTTATTGGGATTTGATAGTTTGAAGTTTTAAAATATTATTTTTTTAAAGAAGTCGGTTATTTTAGATTTTTTTAAAAATATTCTTTTTCTCTCAGCCGAAAGTTAAAAATGTCTTTTACACATGAGTACTACTATTTATAAATGTTATTGCCTAATAAAATTTTCTCAAAAAAAAGTTTTCCTTTTACGTTTATTTATTAACAATAAAAAAAGTGGCAATCCACATGTTTTGCTGAAGATTAAAATATTAGCTAATTTAAAATTGTCTTCCAATCTATTTTTTTTTTTATGTTAACGTTACAAAAAATGCACTGAATTATACTCTAATTTTTAGTACACAATAATGTTTAGTTTGATTAGATGCTAAAACGATTTTTTTTCAAAGGGCTATGATGTAAACTGTATTATTTTTCATTGAAAACTTGAAAGATATCCGCTAATTAATAACACCTAAGAGTCGCGTGGTTCATTAGTTGACGAAATGGTGCCATCGCCCTAAATCTCTCTCTTCGTCCATTAGATAATTATGAGTTCTTCTTTATTAATCTTTATTGATTGGTGGTAGTTAGGTCAGTAATCAGATGAGAATTTTGCCAAGCACTCAATTTAAATACTCCAATTACATAAATTTCTTATTCTCAACCTTTATTTATTATACAATATTGTTCATGTGGCTCACTCAGTCTTTATTAGATGAGCGAAGACACCTCGTCAATGGAGATGTTATTCGTTTATTTAAAGCCTCTCGGTCGTATACCTCTTTATTTTTAGCTCCTTTGACTTATCTCATAATAGTCTAGCATTGACACCTTGCTATTTTTATTTGAACTCCTTTTGTAGCTCAAGAACAGCTGCATTTTTTTTTTTTTTATGTGTATTATTTTTATTATGTTTCGAAGAAGAAAAATTACAATAAAAAATAAAAGTTGACTTAACTCATCTCTTAATTTAGTTGGGAATTCTAGAAATAATTTATATAAATGAGTCTCCCTTTAAGTATATACATAAGCATATAAAGAAACATATAATAAATATATTCATATAAATAAATATATTAGTGTATATATTTATAAGCATCAAGACAATCAATTGTATTTTAGAGTTTCAGGAAGATAATCTACTATTTCGTTATAATTTTTATTCTTGAAATTTGTGTTATTTTATGATTCATAGCCGTTTTTATTTCAATTGAATAAAAATTTATGAAAAGTAATAAAGAAGTAGGGACTAAAATATAAACATTGCAAAAATCGTAAAATAAAAATGGTTTAAAATATCACAAATTCGTGTAGTCGAAGAAAAAAAAAATAATCACATCCATTGTTATAGCATATTCTGAATCCTAACAAATTCTTGTATATCTTTGAGATAATAGGTATTACTAACTACCTCTACCTGTAGGGAGAGCCCTTTTTGCAAAATGTGATAACTAATAATTTTTTTTTTTATTGCTATTTACAACTGTACATTATAATACATTTAGTAAATTTGATCTCAGCTAAAATGGAGTGATACAGGCGTGTAGAGAAACTACCCATTGGTAACACTCTAAAAATAATATTCTTAAACTTCAAACGTACAAAGATTAGTCAATTTCCTACCTTTTTAGTATTTCATTCCACTTCAACTTCTGATAACACATTCTTATAAAGGCGACGGTAATAGAAAAGCATTTTTAATAATTACTTTTTGAGATTCAAGAGTCACCAAAAAAGTTTTAAACAAAATCGTAAAATCTTTAGGTTTTATCATATTCCTACTCGGTAGTGGAGGAAGTAAAATATATTTTTTAGCAAATGATTATTAATTTGCAATAAACATTAATTTCATAATTATTATCTATTTATGAACGGACACCTACGAAGATTATTTGGATTTCTGTAGCCACCGTGGGCTGAACCAACTTTCCAAAAGTGGCCTTGTACTCCTACGATACTAACAAGCTTCCGTAGCAATCACGGCCTATCCGATCCGAAAATGACATCACGGCTCAAAATTCCGGCTGTAAATGCCTACGATTTAGCAGGGGTCCCTCCTTGCCAATTACTATTGTTCCTTCGTGTCCTAATGTTTATCTAAGTCATTGAACGGTTGATGATCTGCTCAAAGCCATGACATCCTTCCGAACAGAAGTGCTACTCTTTTGTACCCATGAGTGGTTAATTACTAACAATTTAATTAATTATAGTTTAAAGACTAATTAAATATTGAAATATCATCATCGCCGTTTTAGTTAACGGTTATGCAAAGAGATGATGTCAGGATTCAAGGATTAGGCACCCACTTAATGGTTTAGGTCTCCCAAACACAAAATCGGTCTTTAGCTCATTATCTTTTCGGACTTTGACAAGATTTATTGTGAGTCTAAGCACTCAATTTAATCCTTCTTAATTATCAAATTGTTGATTTCTGTAATGTTTATACCATTTCATCGATTTCTAAATCTAAAATATACATTTGACTTAATTTTATTTAAATACTAGTTGAGAGTCCAGTCCTAAGAATAATTTTAATTACTCTCTCTAATGAGTATATTTATTTAACGTTTAGTATATTATTCATTTAAGTTGTTGAATATTATTTATTCATCCCCTCAATTTTTTTTAATCATTGTTAAGAGGATTAAAGCTTTAATCCTAAATTTTCTATTTATATAACTCAAAAAAGCGCATAGAGCAGGGGCTATACACTACCCGTAACAATTTTACTTTCTGAGGCATAGTTTTTGATATGTAAGTAGTAGTACTGAGGACAGACACATACCATTGATACCGCGGGGATTACGCTATATACATATAGCTTATATGGAACTATAAAAATAAATAATAATAATATTTTAAAAAATCAATACTTATTCCTTACTATTTATTAAACAGGATAAATTCATCCAATCTCTGCTACGTATCTCTGCTACCAATACTCCCAAATTGTTTGCTAGAATTATATTAATAGTTGTTGAATTTTTTTTCTTTATTTTAGGAAACAAAATTAAAATCAATACGAAATTATTCAACTATCACAACGGAAATTGACGTTCTTACCTTAATTATTTATATATATATATTTTTTTGTAATTTAGTATATTTAATTTTGATAATTTTTATTCAACCCTAAATAACAAAGTTTTGTTCCATGAAGGTGCTGAAATTGACAGTCGAATGTCATTGCATTAAATTAACCACCGAGAGAGTCGATGTGCCGAGCGTGTTAAGAATGAATATTATCATTGCCGCGGCGGAAACGGCCCCAGTTCGAATCCGGCCTGAGTGTTTTGACTTTAGTTTCATTGTGGACCCTGGATAAATCTCGACCTTCCCACTCTGGCTAGAATAGGAACTTGTAGTGCTCTATCCTGCCTTAAATTGGAAAACAAAATAGCTTTAAATCCCCGCCTTTCCCCTCCCTCTCAAAAAAGAAGAACTACCGAGGAAAGTTGAAGTGAAAAAAAACGTAAATAAAAATAATGTATAAGTTAACAAACTAATTCATGACTATTTAAAGTTTATATTCGCGTATAAACTTATAATATAATATATTATTTTTAATGTTTATGACTACTGTAGTTTATATTGGCGTATTCTGAATACAGGGAGCTATTGGGAATTTAGTTTCTTCTCTTACTATATTCTTCTCTGCACTCTAGCTAGAAAAATATTTTTAGTAAAAGTGAAATACTCGGAATTGGTTGTAAACCGTATCACTTTCTCTAGCTTGATTTTTCCCTACTGTATTCATATTATCTATGCATGCAGCTTAATGAGGCATCATGGATCATGGTTTATAACAATTTCACTTAAAATATCCGTTTAAGTTTTTCATATGCAAGAAGCTGATCCTGAACAATAGCGCAATTGCTGTTTACGTTTATTGTCAATTTAGCTTGAGACTAAGGAAGGGACACAGTGAGTCACTGCTTCATTAAAGCGCGAATGCTCACTCAACCGCATATTCGCCTGCAGCACTACATATGCACAAATATTCAAGTCTTAAACCTTATCAAAGTTTTCTGTATTCTGCATTCTTTTTTTCTACTTATTTATAATAATTCTCTAAGAAGATAATGATTAATTTTCCTGAATCCTAATTTTCAAGAAGAGCTATTGTACGACTAACTGTTACAGATTAGGAAGAATTAAAAATCTCAGTATAAATTTTTTTACTCTATAAATGAGTACTTTTTTTAAATTTAAATGATTTTAGTGGGTATTTGTATTTTTGACTAAGTTTTCCATCTTATTCTACCCCCACCATGAAAATGGTTAGGATTAAGAGATGCAATGCTTGTGGTTGACATTGGACTGGATCTGATGCTAATTTATCCTTGGAATGAATGTTGTTAAAAAATCAATGCTGCATATGGGCAAATGTCCCTCATTACATGTATATGGGTTACGCGCCGGCCCGAAATGTGTGGGCAATCCTTCTACGGTTCAAACATTTATAATATTTCGATTATCTTTGGAGATTTGCATATAGATTCTGCGTCGTTGATCTGGAATATTCGTTTGCTTTTTTTTTTTTTCCTCTCCCCGATTCAGTAGAAGAGCCATTACCTTGTAAGCTTGCAGATATGATAATGGTATTAATTATTCGTAATACGTAGGTATCAGATAAAATATTATGAATATGATAGAATAATTTCATGCCGTCTTTATTTCAAGGATATTTATGACTATTTACTAAGGTACCTGAAAAAAAAACTAAAATCTTTCGTTTATTGTTTTATATTTACACCCAATACAGTACCACTAACCTGATATGTTCAGGTTCGCCTTTTCAACTGTTTAAACCTTAACTTTAATAAAACAAGGTTGTTTCTTTGTTGTTTTTAAAATGAATTTATATGGGTCGCTTAGTTGATTATTACTTTATTTATTTATATATTTTACATTTCAATTCGAATTTAAATCATTAAATTATTTTTAAAATATTAATTAATCTCTGAACACTCGCATTCTTTCTGTACAAGTCGTTTCGCCTATTTCACTTGTCACTATAGAAATGATTATAAAATCATATATAAAAAATTAGTATATAAATCATTGATGAAATAATAACAAACACCTGATGAAATCTATTTAAAAAAGTATATTAAAAAATGTTTTTTGGGCGCACCATGTAACTTATGCTGATTAATAATAAGGGTAATAAAAATAAATAATAAAAAAAAAATATTAAAAATTTTTTTAAATCACTAAGGGCCCTAATTTCCTGAACCCAGTCTTGTTTCACTTTTACTAAATCAAAAACATCTGATTGAATCATGGTTAGAACATACATGTTTTTATTTTATTTGTTAATATTTTATTATTATTTTTTGGTTTTATTTATGTGTTGATATGATTATGACAACAATTCTTGTTATGTAATTTGTTAAATTTATATAAATACCCTTACACATACATTTCTTATATATTTTTATTTGTATTTCGTTTGTCTGCCAAACACTTTGTAGACCATCAACCAATGGCATTTCCCAATATCAGCTTTTTGTAGACAAAGTGCCGAGCGAACTAGCACTGAGTCAGACAGCCTTACAAGTCCATTCCAGCTCCGCGACCCATCTCTTATAGAAATGTCAACCTTCAAAATACTTTTTCTCCATTTCTGATCACTTGCACTTAGTCGCTTTTGGATAAAATAACTTTTAGTTAAAAGTTGAGTTGAGTATTACTATTTTACTTACTTAAATTTATTTTTTATTTTATTTAGCTTGTTTATAAACGAGGGCAGATCCATTTGTTTTTAAAGAAAATAAGTTAGTTGTTATAACACTACGCAGTCTACATAGATTTATTTCTAACTTTACTATGTAACCGGACTTTTTTTGATAAAAATTGGATTAAAAATTCGAAAATCTAGCTTTAAAGAGATATAAAAAAAAATTTTGTAGCGACGCATAATACCGAGGTGTTGTCACCGTATGTTTGCCGGTGGCCACATATTAGTTTCACCGGATATGAAAGTGTTAATCAGGTAGATTCAGTATGTATTATAAAATCTCTTTCGTTGAAAACAAAAAAAAAACTCAAATACGTGGCTTCTGTACAAAATCGGGCAATCCAGAAGCGCTTGGTTAGAAACATGACCAGAGCTACACAACCGCTAAGTCACAAATACAACTAGCTCTACAAGCGCTTAATTACGACACCAGCCAACTTCAGTGGTCATCACATGACCCAAAACAATTTTACAACACCTTTCCCTAAGTGTACTATTCTATTTAAGATTATGGTGAAGTAATTATATTTAAGTTTTGATTAACACACAAAAGCACTCACAATTTTTTTTAATGAAAGTATGTTGTCAAATAGCTGTTTGGCTCGTTTGATTTTCATTTCATTCTTAATTTAGATTGAAAATAGTTGCTCCATAGATCTGTTTTTTAAATAATAATCAAACGCTTGGTATGAAGTATTCTTTTTTGCAAATTAAATTTAATTACATACTAAATTTAATAATCCTTTGACTGGAAGAATCTTAAGGTATTAACTTGATTTAGTGAATGATAACACTTTCTTCCTTCTTACTGTATAATAATTTATTACTTATTACATAGCAACGTTTCGGGAGATTTCCCCCATCTTCAGGTAGAAAGGTAATTGTTCTCCTGCAATGTAGGACATTTGAAAAAAATTTTACTCATTATGACAATAATTTTTAAGATATTAGCTAATAAGACTTAAAGGAGAATAATCATATGTTAAAGATAAGTTTTGTTATCAGCAGCCTGAAGATGGGGGGAATCTCCCGAAACGTTGCTATGTAATAAGTAATAAATTATTATACAGTAAGAAGGAAGAAAGTGTTATCATTCACTAAATCAAGTTAATTAATTACATACATGTTTGTATTCAGATTTAAAAAAATAAAATAGTAATACTAATGCTTTTCTTCTATATTAAAAGTTATTTTCGATCCCTTGAAAAAATTCGCGAAGTGGACCTGGCCATTCTTGTAATCAGGTCAGTGGTGCCCAAACTGGGTGCCGCGCCACCCAGCGGTGCCCCAAGGGAGGGTATGCTGAGTATGCCAGCGAATGTTACCTTCTCAAAAATATTAAAAGAAAAAAATAAATAAATTTGTAAATGCGCAGTGGGTTCTAACATTTACTTTGGATTTTTTTTTTTATTCCTTCCTAAATATAAAACCGCTTTCAGGATCGTTGTGCCACGAATTTTATTTTTTTATCCCAACAAGGGTGCCACCTCAGGTTTTTAGCTCAAGAAGAACGTCGCGACGAAAAAACATTGTGAACCCCTGAACTAGACTAATGAAATAATAAAAAAAAAAATTATCTAAACCGTTATTATGATAACCATTTATCTATGTCTAGCCTACAACGACTTTAGGTCGCACCCTGACAAATCTAATCATATTCAAGAGGTGTTTTTTATAATTAATTATTATTCTTAGAGATTATCAGGTTATCGTAAAATCGCAAAAGACAGATTGAAATAAATCGCCCATCGTATTATATATCTCCCTAAGGCTCACAGTTCAAGTTGAACAATAACAGCTATAATTGAATCTTTATCGCTTCACATAAAAAATAAAAACTGTCTTTCACTCTTTCCTGTACATTAAATATTTTAGAGTTTGCAGATGATTAGCTGGTTTGTGAAATTATGTTTTTGACGATTTAAGGTGTTATGATATGGTACCTGAATTAAATATTCGCTAAATTTGAACATTTCAAAAAATGACAAGTTGCAATCCTATAATGTAACTCTCAAAATTCGAATTTATAAAAAAAAAAAAAAAAACTATCAACGAAACAAACAGAATCTTTTTCTTTTCATTATTATATATTTATTGCTATTCACAACTATATTTACATAAAAATGCATCTAGTAAATTTGAGGTAAGATCAAAATGGAGTGATACAGTCATGTAGAGAAATTACCCATTGGTAGCACTCTAATAATATTTTTACATTAGAAGGTCTTGAGGCCATTTTCTTTTCAGGTACCTCAGAGGATTGATAGGAATGGAAGAGTAAGCAAGGTTAGAAACAAGTGGGTTTGGGTTGTTAGGGAGTTTATAATGGAGGAAGGATTTTGTATCTGGTACAGCTAGATCATTTAATTTTGGAACATTTAGGTCTTTATGGATGATTTTTTTGTGACAAAATAAAGAGCATTGAGAATTTTACGAAGGATTTTGGATCGTAAGGATTGGATACGAGAGGAATTCGAAGGTTTAGTGAAGCCCCAAAGCACAACTCCGTATGTCCAGATAGGCCTTAGTATATTAATGTAGATCAGTCTTTTGTTATGGATTGCAAGTTTAGACCGTTTTTCTACTAAGTACTGTAATAGTCGGAATCGACGTGTAAACAGAATCTTAAATAAAGAAAATAAAATGACTACTTTTGAAGAGTTTTTATTAACCCTAAAAATTAAAGGAGTTTCGATATTGGAAGATCTCTAAGTTTAGGATCTCTATACTATTAGAAACTACTTCTAAGTCGGTAAGCGTCCTTCATAAATCACTTAGTGAGGAAATCCCTTTAAAATGGGAAAAACAATCAATGGCATTTTTGATGGTTCTTTCATGAATTGAGGCGTTCGTTCGTAAAACATGCTAACTGAAAATTTTTATGAAGTTTTTCGTATCATCTTTTTTCATAAGACTGATTTCATAAATTGTTGAAAGAATCTTCAGGAAATTTGTTTTCTTATGAGAACATTGTTGAGATTAAGTGGTAAATGATTCCCGTTCAAACGTAAAACATTGTAACTAAAAAACTAACAATTTGTTTTATTATTCAATTAATTATGTAATTACTAAGAGTTTTAGGACCGATAGAAATGCATATCAGTACTAGGTGTGGTAGAAACTATTTTTTTTTAATTATTTGAAGATTTATGTTTTATAGTTTAGTTTTTATGCAGTCGATTCCTTTATTACTGTGCGTATCTTTAAGCTTGCATAAGTCATTAATACTTACTGCATCTTTCGTCATAAAAATGAACTGAAAAAAGTAATAAAATAAAGCGATTTGTTCTACAACAATAAATTACAAGAAAAAGCTAGTAATACGTAATAAGCAAGTCGGACACCATTTCAAGGTCAAAAGCGAGATAAGGTTAAAATAGCCGTGAGTAACAGACAGATATTAATAAATCTCTATCTGCTATTGAGAGATTTTTTTTTTTACTAAGGAATTGTTTCATGTTTTCAGATTGTGTTAAGATTGTTTCACGATACATTTTTACATTAGTTATTCTTCTACACTGCTATTAAGTTTTATGAAATTAAGATATAATCATTTAATCATTAAAAAAAGTATTGAACAGACGTATGAAGAGTAATTTCCATATCATCAGACTGAAGAATATTGGACACGTTAGTCCCACGGAAGAAAAGGTTGCATAGCGGAATGGTGGTTAAAAAACAGTCCAACTTTCGCTGTACAAGTCTAAAGGAATACATCTCGGTGCAGATTTGCAGTGTTTTAACTAAAGTAAACTCCTCGCTCAATAATCCATAATTCATAAAGTGTTTAAGTTCTTGCATTTTAATTTTAAATGTTGACATTATTATAAATATGTATTTATAACATTCCGCTTATATTGGACGTTCCATACTATGAAAAATCAGTAGATTTAATTTTTTTATCAAAGGTTAATAACTACACTTCTAAAAAATCAAGGTTTTTTTTTTATTTGACAAACTAAAATACTACACCGAAAACTTAATTAGGTAATTTCAAAATTTTAATTTTTCCTTGTCAAATAAATTTTACCAAACAATATTTAATTTATCTACACGAGATGATCCTATAATAATTTTTAAATTATAAATTTTTAAAAGTGGATGAATCGACTTTTGATAGAAAACGCCTCATTTCTCCTCTAAATGTGTTAAGATCTCCGTTTGACTCACCATGAAACCGTTTCTTTGTCGATGTCCATTAACCCTACGTTTGTATTTGTCATTGTGTCAGTGATTGCATAGTTTAATAGACTATTTTATTCAATGGTAAAAGACGTGGTTATTAGTGCCAGATATAGCTTTCGGGCCCATTTAATCAATATTTGAGATATAAAAGACAGATTTAATTAGTTGAATTTTTAAGAAAAATAATTAAAGAAATTAGAATATTTAATATTAATCACAAAGACTGAGGGAAAAAAATATCATGAACCATAAGCCCTCATTATTTTAATATAAGATCATATAATTATAAGAAAACCTTATCACAGTTTCATGTACCGAAGTTGTACAGTTTTATGAAGCCCTGCAAGGTTAATGAATCCACAAATAATAAGACACATGTTTAAAAATACGATCATGGGGTAATTATAGAATATAAAAAAAATGTTAATTTCTAATCTTAATGCTATTCTTAAATATAGATATAGACACTAACATGATTAGTGTTTTTTGCGACGTGAGAATTGGAAAAGGAGAGATTTAAATAAAGACAGAAAAAAGCTTGGGGGATATTGGAAGGGAGAGAATTCCAAAGGCTCTGTACGAACTGAAATTTTAAATTATATACATATGAATTTTAATTTTTTTTATAAATTTAAAAAAATAAAATAAATAAATCTATACCGCTATCACCAATGAAGAGTCAGGGGTGAATTACATTGTAAGGAAGTACTGCTACTAGACCAACGGTTGTGTAAGGAGGTGAGGTCAGCATCAAGCTCGACCGCCAGATTTTTCCCTATTATTGAGGCTAGGTGGACCCCGAACAGAATAAATAATTACCTTTCAGAGCCGGCTTCGAACCCGGGTCCTTAGAGTTAGTAGCACAGTCCCTTACCATTGAATCTCGTCGCTCCCTTCAAATATATTTATATTCTATTCTTATGAAATATTTAGGAACAGATATTGATCCATTCTCTCTCTATTCCAATATTAACTAACCTAACCTGATGCTATATCATATAACATTTGCTATATCGTGGATAGAAAAAAAAAATTATTTATGTAGATACATGACGCACTTATATACCTGAATTGCCTTACATAGATAACTGCATCACAGAGCTTTCCATCTTTTTCAACAGGCTAAAATATTTTCAAATGCACAAACTACTACGAATTTAGAAATGATCCTACCCGGCTTCCATTATCTCATTACGAATTTTATTAGAGGGAAATTAAGAGCTTGGCCTCATTTCTAAATGACTGAGGCGACAAAGAAGAAAGTTATGTAGGTGTCAATTGAGGCTAAAGCTGGCGGATTCAGCTATTTTCGCCATACTGGCCCCAATTGAGACGAGTCGATCATTTTGTTAGTCAAACCTTCCTATTAGTGTCCTTAATTGACTGCATCGTTCATTACTGTCATCATTTCTCTCTGGGAAATGCAGTTTTTTTTTTTTTTTTGTATGCATCCGGAAAATTGCCTGACCAGCTATGCTTCATAAAATACGTCTTGTAATAGGGGTATTTCTCCCATATTATTTTGATCCCACATTATAACAGTTTTCTCTAGCTTCTGTAAGGGATATCAGCCATATGAGGGCATCAACTGCTTAAATATCGATTCTTCTAATGAAATTATTTTTAAAAAGTCCAAAAACTGATGTAAAGTCATCATTTGTATTTTTTCCCCATATAAATGTAGCCAAGGCAAAAAGGAAAAATATTATAATATAGTCAAAATCTAGTATTAATAAAATCATCAATACCAGCAGTAATAAGTATTTTTATTAAATTCTATTATTTTAAAACAAAATTCTCCCTAAATAAAATTGACTTAAAATAATTAATACTCCTGGTAATGAAAATGAGATTACAACAAGTTTCAAAAGTGGAGAATCTGTTGTCCATAGAGTTTGATGAAATATGGGCAATATTTGATGAATTTCGCGTTATTTAGTTGAAAACCAAGACGATCATTCACGGTACAGCCTACTCCATCCTATTACAGTGTAATCTATCATCAAATTCTTTAAATTCCATTACAAATTTCTTCAATTTATCAGATTCAACTCCTATTTTAGAGGTATTTAAAAGTTTACTATTTACTTAAAATTCTCTACCTTCAGAGAATCGATTTCACCAAAAAAGTAAAAATCTACAGTTATGGACTAATTTCTAAAATTACCTTCTAAAATTAACGATTCAATAAAGAAACTGTTAATTTTTACCGTTAAACTGTAGATTTTCTTCTTCTTTATTTCCAGATCGGCCTGATGACCCTTACATTGGTATTGTATAGCGGTTTGATTTTATTTTAACAATCGACGTTGGTGGGGAATAGTCGAGTACAAAAGACACTCTTAACTATTACAGTGTTGTAGTTATTTATTATTAAAAAAATTATTAATAAATAAATGAAAATAATAATAATGATGATATAATTGAAAAATGAAAACTACTGCCCTATATATAAAACATAATTAGAGAAATAATAATAAAAAAAAAATAGATAAATATGAATATGACAAACATGAATAAATATGACACGGAAAGTGTCACAGAATCGATTTTTCACATTGTTTTCGATTTCCTCCAAAACGACATTAACTATTTTCCTTACAATTGGTGAATGAATGAGCTATTAAATGTTATTTAAAACCAGATGGATCTTATATTCATTCATATTAAAAAATAAAGGACATTTATGTTTACTGTGTATTTTGTACACATGTTTTTTTTTTTTTTTTTTTAATATCGATTCTTCTAATGAAATTATTTTTAAAATATTAATTAATCTCTGAACACTCGCATTCTTTCTGTACAAGTCGTTTCGCCTATTTCACTTGTCACTATAGAAATGATTATAAAATCATATATAAAAAATTAGTATATAAATCATTGATGAAATAATAACAAACACCTGATGAAATCTATTTAAAAAAGTATATTAAAAAATGTTTTTTGGGCGCACCATGTAACTTATGCTGATTAATAATAAGGGTAATAAAAATAAATAATAAAAAAAAAATATTAAAAATTTTTTTAAATCACTAAGGGCCCTAATTTCCTGAACCCAGTCTTGTTTCACTTTTACTAAATCAAAAACATCTGATTGAATCATGGTTAGAACATACATGTTTTTATTTTATTTGTTAATATTTTATTATTATTTTTTGGTTTTATTTATGTGTTGATATGATTATGACAACAATTCTTGTTATGTAATTTGTTAAATTTATATAAATACCCTTACACATACATTTCTTATATATTTTTATTTGTATTTCGTTTGTCTGCCAAACACTTTGTAGACCATCAACCAATGGCATTTCCCAATATCAGCTTTTTGTAGACAAAGTGCCGAGCGAACTAGCACTGAGTCAGACAGCCTTACAAGTCCATTCCAGCTCCGCGACCCATCTCTTATAGAAATGTCAACCTTCAAAATACTTTTTCTCCATTTCTGATCACTTGCACTTAGTCGCTTTTGGATAAAATAACTTTTAGTTAAAAGTTGAGTTGAGTATTACTATTTTACTTACTTAAATTTATTTTTTATTTTATTTAGCTTGTTTATAAACGAGGGCAGATCCATTTGTTTTTAAAGAAAATAAGTTAGTTGTTATAACACTACGCAGTCTACATAGATTTATTTCTAACTTTACTATGTAACCGGACTTTTTTTGATAAAAATTGGATTAAAAATTCGAAAATCTAGCTTTAAAGAGATATAAAAAAAAATTTTGTAGCGACGCATAATACCGAGGTGTTGTCACCGTATGTTTGCCGGTGGCCACATATTAGTTTCACCGGATATGAAAGTGTTAATCAGGTAGATTCAGTATGTATTATAAAATCTCTTTCGTTGAAAACAAAAAAAAAACTCAAATACGTGGCTTCTGTACAAAATCGGGCAATCCAGAAGCGCTTGGTTAGAAACATGACCAGAGCTACACAACCGCTAAGTCACAAATACAACTAGCTCTACAAGCGCTTAATTACGACACCAGCCAACTTCAGTGGTCATCACATGACCCAAAACAATTTTACAACACCTTTCCCTAAGTGTACTATTCTATTTAAGATTATGGTGAAGTAATTATATTTAAGTTTTGATTAACACACAAAAGCACTCACAATTTTTTTTAATGAAAGTATGTTGTCAAATAGCTGTTTGGCTCGTTTGATTTTCATTTCATTCTTAATTTAGATTGAAAATAGTTGCTCCATAGATCTGTTTTTTAAATAATAATCAAACGCTTGGTATGAAGTATTCTTTTTTGCAAATTAAATTTAATTACATACTAAATTTAATAATCCTTTGACTGGAAGAATCTTAAGGTATTAACTTGATTTAGTGAATGATAACACTTTCTTCCTTCTTACTGTATAATAATTTATTACTTATTA
>NW_027113640.1:39101-73351 GCF_000696795.3 Halyomorpha halys | reverse complement strand
GCAACCCAGTAAGAATGTGCCCAACAGCGAGAACACTTCAGCAGTAGCAACACATCGGTTCATCCTTCCTTCTTTATGGGATGATAGTTGGTGAGTCGTGTATGTTCCATCCGAATACATCTCTGTAGCATGTGATAAACATTAAACATATGATGTTTAAATTATAAAATTCATAGAAGGGTGAGAAAAAATCTTCATTGAAATAATGTAGCAGAGATTAAATGCAAAATTTTCAAAAAATCTTTCACTAAAGTACCTTCCTCGTCACAAACGTACATCAGTAATGATCTTAATGTAGTTATGTAGTTTGTTTCAAAAAACAATTTCAACTCCTAGCAAATGCTGAATGGCATAGTCTAAAAGTGTTGCGTTTTGGCATACTTCAGCGCCCTGTTTACTTGATACTTCTTATACGTTCGGCGTAAAGTTAATTAATAGTAGAAAAATATTTGTATTCATCAAATAATACTATTTTTATATACTTTCAAATGTTTGCTATTATTATTTTTATATATTGACACATTTTAAAAAATATACGTTAAACCTCAGTCCCTGTTTTTAATTTATAAACTTCATTGAAACCATTGTCTACAAAATATGCTACATCAATAATAAAGCCTATGATTGATCACAAAGGCACTACCAGGTGTTTATTACTCAAATAAATAGCGTGCAGAATTACGAATGTTAATCCATCACGCTTTGGGGAGGAGATCTTGATACCAAAAAGTAATTTTGCAAACCAACATCGGAATAGCAGGTGTAGACAGTTTGCGTGTTCCTTATCATTGAATATGAGTCCCTGCATATAGCTCCTTCCCTTCCAAAATGCTCTCATTTCACGACTAATCATCATGGTTAATTACCTATGCTAATTTTTTAACCATATTTTGTTCCAATAAAAATGTTCATAGAACAAAGATAATTAAGGTCGACATAGAAATTTGGTCTCCATTATCTATTACTTAATTTGATAGATCCTAGAATAAATAATTTTGATAATATATCTTTGTGTTCTACTTTTAACTTATCCTTTGCCTAAATTTTTTTCAAAAAAAAAAATTTATTTTTCACATTTGTTATTAAAACTAGGTGGATATAGTATATATTTTTTCGAATAGTTATGACGTAATAGTAATGTTTAAAATCTTTACTATCTTCACCTAAACAAAAGATCGAACTAAATTCCAAAGAAAAAATATACATAACAACAGTCTGTGTCTCCTACAACATTCTGTGACTTCCATGTCTACAAAGAATTTTAATATATCCACGATTTTTTGCATATAAATAAAATCTCAATATTAAATTGAAAATTTTGCTAAAATATTTTTACTATGATCAACTTTATTGTGGTTGTTTATTTTTTTAGTGGGAATAATTGTTAATTATTAAATAAGATCAAAATGGCTGAGGGGAAAAATCCTTAAAGCCAAATTATTTAAAATAAAGTTATATAATAATAATATATATATAGATGATTGGCTGTGAGTTAATAAGGAGGAGATGGCCAGGGATCCGGTTAAGATGGAAGAAAAAATTATAATCAACTATTTATTTATTTCTGCTGACGTTTCGACTTGACCCTAATGAAGTTGTAGGTGGAAGGTGAACAAAAACACCTCAATTGACCAAAGATGTAAAATTTACACCATAATGACATAAGGGTCATATTTGTTCATTTGAGGGTTCTTTGTTTACATTTACACCTACAGCCCTGATGAAGACCAACAACATAGGTCGAAACATCAACAGAAAATAAATAAATAGTTTATTATTATTTTTTCCTTCTTTCTTGATCACAACCGTGGCCATCTCCTTCTTATATACTAACATATTTTGTATTTTATATGTAACAGTTCTATTCTATAAACATATTTTTTCTTCACACCCATTATTAAAATTATATGTTTTTATATATACTACTCCTGGAAGTTTTTTTTCTTAGTATTTAAATTACTTTCTTTTTCCTCATTATCCTCTTAGACAACATTCTCTTTTTTGGGAGGTGTTACGTCTTATTTTTAATCTCAAGAAAAGATTTATGTGCGTTGTCAATTGTTTTACATTCATCCTTTACTTTTTTATATTCAGTTTACAATGTAAGTTTACAAAAATATTTTGTTTTAGGCACAAAGAAGATGGAATACAAGACTAGACAATGGCATGAGCAATGCTTCTGCTGCTGTGTCTGCAAGACAGCAATTGGAACTAAGAGCTTCATTCCTAGGGAACAGGAAATTTATTGCGCAACTTGCTATGAAGAAAAATTTGCCACTCGCTGCGTTAAGTGCAATAAGGTAATCATGTTCTTATTTGAAATAAAAACATTTTTGTTTGCTCAAATTTTTCCACTTTACCATGATTTCCCCACTATTCAAAAATTTGTTAGGTTCTTGTTATATCTGTGAACTATGGATACCAAGAGAAAAAATTAAAGTACTAGTGAATCTCTATTTATTTAAATCTATGAAATATGATGGGATGTATACATATATTACATCCCTTACATACATGCATATACAAATACATTACATCCCTAACATATATGTATACATACATACATCATTTTGTTTATAACATCTTTATCATCTATTTAGATAAAATATAAATTTGATGGAGTATTCTTTTTTCATTAATAATAAACTACTTCAGATTTTTTTTTTCATATGTAACCGACTTATAATAAAAATCCATTAACAAAAACTAAATAAAATTGTATACAAATACATTACCAAATTTGTAAGTAATTTTAACAAACTCCTTCCTAGCAAAATCCACTTACATGCTTAGGATGTAAAATTTAAATTTGAAGGAAATATGAAAATTTCTATTGTATCAATGAAGCTAATTTATGTTTTTTATTAACTAAGCAATTTTTTGTTTTATTAATGAACTGTTCTTTCAATAAACTAATCAGAAATGGTTACATTTTTTATAATTGAAAATTATTTTTAAATCCATAACTCAATATCACAAAGATTTTATATAAAATGGGCGTTGATGACCTCAGGGTTTTACGCCCTAAAGCCCCAGACAACAACAACAAAGATTTTATGAGGACTTGGTGTGAATTCTAAATCAAGTCAATAGATATTATTAGATGGTAATAAAAAAAATATACATAATTATTTGCATAACTCATTTAGATGTCAAAAAAATATAAACAATTTTTGGAGATCCACAAAAGTTCTGCTTTGGAAAGTAAATTAACTTTTTCGTCATACAATTTTAACTCTTATATTCTTATGATTTCAGATCATTACCAGTGGTGGTGTGACATATAAAAATGAGCCATGGCACAGAGAATGCTTTACATGCACAAACTGCAGCACATCCCTCGCTGGGCAGCGCTTTACATCTAGAGATGAGAAGCCATATTGCGCAGAATGCTTTGGAGAACTGTTCGCTAAGAGATGCACAGCATGCTGCAAACCTATAACTGGTAATTTGTTTTTATTTTATTTTTTATCCATTAAACAGATTTAGAAATTTATTTTTATTTGATCATTCAATTATTAATAAAGAAAAAACATACTAACCCAAAAAAATATGAAATATAAATAGAGCAATATCTAAAATTTGATTTTGAGAAATCCTATGTATTTGTATTAGCTAGCATTGAGCAAACTGTCAACCATAATTTATCTTGTGGTGGGCAGTCAAGGTTTTAAAACATCGCATCTTATATCATGGATCTTTTCAAGTTAAAAGTTATAGATTGATTCTGTGGTCCTACTATGAAATAAAATCCTACCTTTTAGATATTCTTACTGGTGACACTTCTGAGCAGACTAATGATATCCATGGTAACATACTTTGGCACCATTTAATAATATTCAAGATGGTGAAACATTACAATAAATAACAATTTGTAATAAGTAATCAGTTCTGAATTGAAAAAAGGTCCACTTTAAATCCTCAGATTTTTTATTAATAAAAGTATTACAAATTTTATTAAACTACATTATTAAAGAAAAAAAATGTTGACATTTCAACTATTTTCAAAACATATATTATGTGTGAATAATCAGTTTATTATATAACTGTACACAAATCTTGGAAGTACCTGTTTGAATATTTAAAATTAAAAGACCAAAATATCAATTTTTTTATAATATAATTTAATTAAATAATTCTTGGGGTTTAAATTAGTCCTTTCTTAATCCATGATTAATTACCTATTATAAATCTTAATGTTCCAACTTTTTAAAATGAAAACCTAATAAAAGGTCAAATTTACATAAAGAATAATTGCTAGTCAACTTGAGTATGTTTAGGAAAGAAACAATGAAATTATAAATCATATAACCATTTTTTTTTTTTTTGTTATTACAGGTATCGGTGGAACACGATTCATTTCTTTCGAAGATCGACACTGGCATAATGACTGCTTCATCTGCGCTTCTTGCAGATCATCCCTTGTCGGACGAGGTTTCATTACTGATGCAGAGGATATCCTGTGCACAGAATGCGCCAAGCAGAAGCTTATGTAAAGACCGTCAAAACTGCCCAGTTTAGCTTCTAATCACTTGCTATGTCTTCCCTCTCCCTGATTCTTTTCTCTTCTCTCTATTACTCTATTCTTTAATTTCTTAAGGTCATTTAATTGTAGGTATTTATTTCTGACTATTATTTCTTACATTTCCTTTTTATTATACCATTGCTTCAGCTTAATAAGTGTTTTAAAGGAATAGAAATGTTTTGTATGAGGAAAAAGAGATTGTATTTTATTTGGTGTAGTTAGCCCTTTAAGCCTACCAGAACACAAGTTAGCTGATTCGGGTATGAAATACGCTATTCCCAAGAGATAGTTTGTATGATGTTATTTCATTTATGTATTTTATAATTGTTAACCCATTTAAATATTTAAATACTTGTTTATTATTATAAGTTGTATTTAAATAGTAGTTTTCTTTTTTTTTTGTATTATAACGTGATACATGCATATATTATGTTTTGCGATTAATAATTACTAAATTATATTCTTAGCGAACTGCCTTTTATTGTAAGTAAATAATTAAAAATGGCTTCCTTTTATCATTATGATTCTTAGCCTGGGTTATGATTGCTATGGCATATTAAATGTATATATTTTGCTTCTATAGTCTTGAAATGTAACAATCATAGTTGCCAGACTTAATACTAATCAATATTAAATTATTTACTAAATCTAATTATTTAACCATAGTTGTTTTGCTGCGAGCTTTTGATTTTCCATGACAAAACTTGTGTATTTTCAAAACACCCCATAAAATAACTATCAAATTAAATTTAAATGGTATTACTATAAACCAATACAATTATATTGTATGTGAAATATATCAACTTAAATATAAAAAAAAAAATATAAAAAAAATAAATAATGTAACTGAAGGCGTCATCAAATTCTAAATAAATAAAAATATTTTTATATGTTTGAATATGTTTTATATGTGACAAATTATTTTTGACTACAACCCATTTGGATAAATGTATCTATTTCGTGTAGAGTATACATCCAATGATGAAATATTTGTTACAAATAACAATATATTTTTGAGTTATAGTTTTAACAAATGAATTATAAATGGAGGGAACACTGATAATATATTCAAATTGAATTCTCTAAGAGAATTTTATATTACTTCAATAACCAGAATTTTTACAATTTTTTTTTTTCTTTAAATAATAAAAATGAAGCTCTAAATAAATAAACACCTAAAAACTTTAAAACACAGTGGCCTTAAAATGTTTTATCCTAGGATAGATGCTTGTGATAATGTTTGTCCCCGAAAAGATTCTAGATATTGTTTTTCATAAGTAGTGTTAGGCAATTTTTAAAATAGAACAAATTTATTTAATAATCATTAATACATAAACAAAGCTGAAAATTCATTTAAAATAAATTAATTCATTTTAAAAGTTGGTTAAAATAATTAATATTGTAAATGTCTTATTATGTAAATACTGAGTATTAGGAGTACATGTAAAATTCAGAATCTGCTACTGTACCGCACTTAGTTTTTAAGATTCATACCTATTTATATGTAAAAGATCCCTCTGTTATATATTTATGTACATTCAGGTTATATTTATGTATGATATATATATAATGTAATGATATCAAATATCAAAATACAGAATAAAAGAAAATGTATTTTGACCATTAGTTCTGCACTATAATATTGTAAAATGTAATTTTGGAAATAACACAATAAACAAACACAAGCATTATTTTACATATTTCACCTCACAAACACCATTAATCATTTTCATAACATAATGCAGTATACAAGGAAATTGAAATATCAAAGGTTAAATGATTCAATGAAAATTAATTTGTATCCTAGTGTATACATTTTAGCAAATAATAATAATATATTGGAACAGAATATATACCTTATTACCTGGCTGAAGAATTCTACACTTAAAAAAAAAACATGCTACCAGCACAGCTCATTATATTTAAGTTAACTTACTTTTTTTTTCCTCATGTCAAAAGAAGATAAATTGCTATAAACCATAAATTGAGGACAAGCATTTTATTCATATACTGGATGTTCTACTACACTTGTGCACCCCATAACCTCTATAATTTTTGGAATTTCGCTGGGCCATAAAAGTGGCACGAGGTCGGTTTTTTGAGAATACATTCTTTTCTAACCTTTTCTGGTTCTTCTTCAGTGCAACTTGAAATTTCCCATAGGATAGAGTAAATTTTTTTTCAAGGATTCTGATAGTAAATAGAATTTTAAGATGAATTCAGACTTTTTTTTTTAACAGACATCCTAAAAATGTGAATTTTAATAGTAAAAATGAACAATTTACAATTACCAGCATACAAATAGTATGAAAAATCAACAAATGCAGAGAAACAAAATTGTTTTAAAATTTAGTTTCCCATATAAATCTGAATCATTATAAATCGAGTTTCCTCAACTGGCCCTGAAAACTTAATAAATAATTGTATAACAAATCGACACCAAAATTTATAAAAATTGTTTCCATTAAAGGGGTAAGCATGGATACTGGGACACCCTGTATATATACAAAAAAAAATGTGCACAGAAATATAATATATTTATATTGAAAAAAATAATAACTCTATAACCCATCAGTGTTGAAAAAAAAAACGAATAGGTGTATTCAGTAAACTATTGCCACCTATCAACAAATTTTTAATTGATGATCCTCATCGCAAGAAGAAAGGCAGTAAGACTCATCTCTATGCTGTAATCCCCCTTTTTTTATTTTTCAATCATCAAATTTTTATGATACCATGCAAGAAGGTTTTTCATTCATGGTGTTCTAGTACATAATCTTGAAATTCCCATGATTGAATTGCTATACCAAGACTTGACAATACTTTGTTTAAGTAGTGATACCTCAAATTTTTCATTAGTAAATGACTTCTCAGCTCAACAAAATTTATGACTATTCTACAATAATCCAAATTCAGCACCAGACAAAATTTCTATAATATTATATATACACTATAATTAAAATAACAATTGATTTGGAAGGCATTATAAAAAAAAGCTCAATAAAATGAAAAAAACATTATTCATAGCATAATTAGATTAAATAATAATAACAAATTTCGAAGCAAAACATATGATACAAATCAGATTGATAAAATAAAAAGTATATTGGTACATCTTGGAAAAAATCTATAAACTAAGTAAAACAATAAAATAAATAATGAGTCCTGTTAACGCCATTAAGGGCCTAGCCAGGCAGGAATTGGTAGAGGTTTCTGATTATTAACTCTGGTATTCTTAGGATAGTTTGGTCAGAACTCTAATCACCCGATTTATTCAGATTTTTTAAAATTTTAAATTAGTCTTAGCAAGGCCCTGGAAATAACTGTCAAACCATGCTCATTAATTTTCTGGAATGTTAAACTTTAGCCAGTTAATCCAGAATTTGAAGCCAGAAGAGTGAAGGATTGGCCAATTTAAACTATCTAATCCCTAATTAAATAGCATAATAACTTTGAATAATAATAAAGAAACCAAAAGTAATCACTAAACATCAAAAACTACCAATTGTATCAGGGAGGGATAAGTTATTTATTGAATTTACCAATGGAAATACAAGAATGAATTCATTCACAAAATACTCAATGTAGTATTTATAACAAATGAGAGACAATAAGAGGTACTTAATGATAATCTTCAAATTAAAATTTTTATTTTTTTTATTTTTCTTTATTGAAATTTACAACTGTGTAACTACAACTTAATAATACATCCAGTAAATTTGATGTAAGATCATAATGGCATGTAGAAATGGGAAATTTTGTCCGATTCTGTCCGTCCTGGACAAATTCAATAAATACTAATCATCCGGACATAATAAATAAATAGTCTTTTGATCAATCCTTCTCTTCTTTATTAAAAAAAATAGATACACAGTATTTTTAATGTGAATTTACTGAAGAATTTATTGCCCAATCATACAACATCAATTTACATTAAACATTTACAAGAAAAGATAATAAAAATAATAATAACACAATAGATAAGAAAATAGCACAATAAACAACCCTTTCGTTCTATCATTATTCAAATTCACAATTATATTTAGTTTTTTCTTACTGTTTTATTACAAGATTTGACATGCGACTCAGTATAACAAGTCTTGAGGCATGGTTTAGACCCACTCAACTATTTTATTATAAAATTCTTTATTAATTATGAATATATTCACATGACCTAACTGACTTTTCCAGAGAGTGGTTCCTAGAATCTGGGGTATGGGCAAACCCTTCATTGAAGACAAGTATCCTTAAGCCACTTGATGATTTTTGTATTATTTACTCACCTGAAAGTAATACTCCTCTTATGTGCCATTGGCAGCTCTTGTGGTTTCCCATTATCGAAGCAAGTAACCTACACTAATAATGTTATTCATTTCGTCTAATTTGTCGAATAATATCCACTTTTGTCCAGTTGACTGAGGAATATAAAAAAAGTTGACAAAATACTCTAAGCAGGGTAGACCACCTTCGCCATAGGGATGCGTGCATGTGTAATAAGAGAGAGGAGAGGAAAGGAGATAGAATTAATACAACAATAAAATGTAGTTTATAAAAATATTTACAGACTATATTATTTAAGAAAATTATAGTAATTTAATTACAGACAAAACTACAATACAGTTTCAAACACGTAATACAACAGTACAATACATTTCAATTTAGCAATATATATTTAATAAAGCTAAGAAAGTACCATCTACAATGTAATCGCTTTGTAATGTAAAAATAAAATCACCTTTGAAAGACTAAAATCAGTTCACAATGATTAGTAAGTGGGAATATGTCTACGGGTTGCACATCAGTTAATAAAAATGGTTCAGATTTATCAAATGAAACAGAACAAAAGTCTTCAAAATTTTTAAGTGAATTTTTATGATCTGCTTTGCAAGAAACGTAAACAATTTTTCTTATAAGAGTATTTTTTCTTAACACTCTAAGAATATTCTGACCTGGAAAAAAAAAGTAATTTATTCCAATTTAAAATGTCAAGAAACACTTATATTTTGATTCATGTAACTATCTATTTAATATAATATGCAGTAGAATCCAGTTGTTCGGATCCACTAAATACACCCTCTTTACCTGGAATTTTCATTTTGCCACAAATGCAGTTCAGGAAGTGAAGGAAGAATTTGCTCTACAACAGCTGGACAGGATCAATACAAACAACTTGGAGAGGATAACAGCCATTAGGAGAGGAGTTTTAAATTGTTAAATCAAAGATGGATTCCATTGTTAGCAGATAATAGTCTAAGTTTTGATCCAAGGTAAACAGGACGGGAAAAAGCTCCTTTTTTTTTTTTTTTACATAAAGCTAAAAAAGACATAGCTTTTGTCTATAATGAACTTACTCACATAAGAATATAATATGACAATGCAAGGGACCAACACTTAATATTCTGATAATCTCTTTTGTTTATCTAAGTAATTTTGTGTTTTTGATTTGTATTAATAATACAATTTAATTTAAAACTAAATATGGGCCTATGAGTACTTTTTATAAAATTTGAAGATTATTAGTTGACAGGCATAATTAATAGTAGAAAGGTAGTTCAAGTAAGAAAGGCAGTAAAAAAAAAGTATGCAGAATAGCAGAAAAACTATAAATTAGACACCAATGTTCTTGTTCTGCCCCACATTGTAGGGCTTCATCAGGACCAAATAAATACAAGAAAGAAAAAGAGTTGTCTTCCAGATTCCGGTGAAGAAACATCGTCGGTGCCTGTGCCTTTGATATTTGGAAACAATAGTGCGTTTGTGTAACTTTTAACAGTGGTTTCCGAGTTTGTGTTTATGGCCCGTGGAGTTGTTTGGTGATCAAAAACAGATAAGGGACATCTTTAATTTACTTTCTTATTAAAACTCATTGTTTTTTGTTTTTTTTTGGTTACATTGGAAGCTATAACGATGGCTGAATCTCCACCAGCTAAACGTAAAAAAAGCAAAATTTAAAAGTACAGACATAAGAAATAATGAAACTAAACCCAAAAACTATAACAGGTTTTATATTATTAAAAGAACAGAAACTGATGAAATTGGAAATGTTTTAGATTTCAGTAGGATTTCGCCTTTTTTTATTTACAAAAACTTAAATAATCTGATTAGTGAAGTCAAACAATGTAAAAAATTAAGAGATGGAACACTCGGTATGGAACACTTGGTAGAAATATTGTCTGATAAACAATCCGATAAAATCTTAAAATGTGAAAATCTTTTAAATAATTTTCCGATTAAGGTTGAACCACACGCTAGGCTAAACATGAGTAGGGGCGTTATTTGGTGTCCGGAGCTCAATTTTTGTTCTATCAAAGAAATTAAAGATGAATTGAAAATGCAGAACGTTGTTGATGTAAAAAGAATGATTTTTTATAAAAATAACGAAAAACATGAAAGTAATAATTATCTCTTAACTTTCAATATCCCAGCATTACCCAATGAAATTAAAATAGGATACCACAATGTTAATGTTAGAATGTTTATCAGTAACCCGACGCGCTGTATGGTATGCTGTAGGTTCGGCCATACAAAACTTAAAAAAGTAAAAAAGAGCCAATATGTAGATATTGTGGAAAAGCCAAACATGAAGGTACACAATGTAGCAGTCCCTTAAAATGTGTCAATTGCCCAGAACAACATGACTCTTTTTCGAAAACCTGTAAGGCTTTTCTTAAAGAAAAGGAAATTAGAAGTATTCAAGATATGGACAAAATTAGTTATATGGCCGCTAAGAAAAAGTATGAATCACTACATCCACTTTCTTCTCAGATTACTTTTTCTAATATTGTGAAAAACCAAAAAAAAGTTAGTGTTAGTGTAGAGACTGATGAATTGGATAAAGTCTTTGTATTTAAAAAGTCGTCAGGAACAACTAACAAACCATCCTTAATACCCGGTCGCTCGGGTGATAGTAATAAAAGCGGTAACCCCACTCCTCTCCTTCTCCCCTTCACACTCCCCTCTCCAACTATTCCCGTATCTACCTCACCTATTCCTCTCCCTTCCACACCTTCATCTTCCGAATCTCCCACACCTACTAACCCACCGCTTATGGCTTGCAAACAGATAGAAGCTGTTCGTTCCACGGATCCGGACTCTTTAGCATCGGAAAAAAGAGCCCCTAATGAACTCACCTCTCCTCACGCTTGCCCAGGTAACTCACTCGGTCAATGGACTTTAGTTAAAGATAGGAGAGCTAGAAGTAAAACTCGAAATAGATCTCCAAACCGAAAGCAGAGCGAAGAGAGAGGAGCAAAGAATAACTAGTATAGGATCTCAAGAATAGGTTCTTCTCAGCTCCAAAAAATAACTAGTTATGACCCTAGTCCAATGGAACAGTAACGGTATTAAAAGTCATTTTAATGATTTGAAGATATTAATTTCTGATAAAGATCCGTTCTGTTTAAGCTTACAAGAAACACATCTAAGGCCTTCAGATCAATTTACTCTTAATGAAAACTATGAACGTGCATGTAGAGGAGTAGCCATTGGCATAAAAGACTCAATCTATTCCCACCCAGTAGAAATAGACTCCCCCCTCCAAGTAATAGCGGTTACAGTTCATTTAAACATTACCTTCACAATTTGCAGTATTTATCTCCCTCCAGATAACACCATAGAAATAGAACACCTCCTTCACATCCATGGACAGCTGACAAAGCCTGCTTTATACACCGGAGACTTTAATTCAAATTCAATACTGTGGGGATCTAAAAATACCAATCCCAGAGGTCAAATAATTGAAAATTTCCTAGATTTAACTGACCATCTGCTACTAAATTCCGGTGAACCAACGTATTTCAGCGCTACTCACCGCACATTTTCATCTATAGATCTTTCTATGTGCAGCAGTTCACTAATCAATGCTATAGACTGGACAGTTCTACCAGAACCTTATGGTAGTGATCATTTCCCAATCCGTTTGAAATTGAGAAATGTCAATCACGATAACAGCACTATACCTAAATGGATCATAGAAAAAGCAGATTGGTCTAAATTCACTTCGCTAGCTGGCCTACCACAAGATCCCCCTAGCAGCCTAACTATCGATGATGGATGCCAAGCTATAACTGAAGCTATACTCACAGCTGCAGAAATTTCAATCCCACAAAGCCTGGGCTGCCTCAAAAGGCCGCCTGTTCCCTGGTTCAACACTGATTGTAAGAAAGCTATACAACTTCGAAGAAAGGCTTTCAAGAAATTTAAAAAATATATGATTATGGAGAATCTAGTTGAATATAAAAAACAAAAGGCTATATGTAGAAGAATTATAAATGAAAGAAAAAAGGAATCTTGGAAATCATTTATCGAGTCCATTATCTCTTCTACCCCATTCAATGTCGTATGGGATAAAATGAGGAAAATAAAAGGAACTAGAGCAGCTTGCAGATATACTCTAGCTAGTGAAGGGAAATTGTGCGACGATCCAGATTTAATAAATAATATATTCGCGGAATATTATTCTAAAGTATACAATGATGCCTCGCCTACCAATGTTTTTCAGCATTTAGACTTCTCCACAACTGAAGAATACCAAGATTACAATGCCCCATTTTCAATCTGAGAGCTGCAATCAATACTACAAGGCGTTAAAGGATCTTCACCTGGTCCTGGCAATGTACACTATGCCATGTTACAACACCTACCTAAAACCACACTGAACTGGCTCTTGGATTTTTATAATTATATCTGGACCACTGGAAATTATCCTATGGACTGGAATCAATCTATCGTGATTCCTATTCTGAAAACAGGACAAGATAAACGTCATCCATCAAGCTACCGACCAATTTTTCTAACCAGTTGCTTATGTAAGATAATGGAGCGAATGGTAAATAAGAGGCTCACATGGATCATGTGGAAAAGTACCATCTTGTCCAAAACTTTCAATGTGGATTTCACAGAGGGAGATCAACTATGGATCACCTGGTTCAAATGGAAACTGAATTACAGTATGCCTTTGTTCAAGAGGAGGAAGCTGTTGCTGTCTATTTTGATATGCACAAAGCCTTCGACAAAACAAATCTAGTCATATGTACTCTAGTCATGTGTCATATGTAATCTAGTCATATACGAAATGGCTGATAGGGCAGCAAAAAAGTCAAGGCATGGAGCAGCTCCAGTCGTGGCAACCGCAGAGAGGAGGTTGTATTAACACGCCTAAGACTAGGACACACCAGACTCACACACCTTCACTTAATTACAAAGGAGGATCCACCCAGATGGCAGAAATGTAATCAAAGAATGACAATAAATTATATCTTCGAAGAGTGTGTTTTCTACGGCAGAAGAATAAATGAACTGGGTATACCTTCAAATATATCAGAGGCCTTGGGAAATGGAGAAACATATTTAAATAAGATTATGTCTTTTCTGAAAATACAAGGACTATTTGTGAATATATCGTGTATATATATGAATGTATGCGTATGTATATGTGTGTATATATATATGCTTTTATGTATATTATGTATTTTTTGTATACTTTATATATTATGTGTTTGGTTTTTTTATATGTTATGTATTTTTATCTATCTATTTTATACATATATATGAATTTTTTTTTCATTTATATAATTGAACACTGGGTGTGTATATGAGTGGGATGTTGGCGTTGATGACCGGAGGGTTTTACGCCTTAATTTCTGAATAAACAAACAACAACAAGAAAGAAAAATTATAAAGTAAGGTAGGACTACAAGATTATATATTAAAAGGTATGCAAAATAGATATAAAAAAGTAGAAAAATAAAATTAAAAAAATTCAAATATATATGAATAGAATAAATGTCAATAAAAAGTACAGTAATGAATAAGATAATTGAAAATGTATCGCTGAAGTAATAATTAGAGATAAAATAATTTTAAAAAGTAATAATAAATATGGTAAAATTAAAAGAAGGAAAGAGGAGTGAGGAAATGAAGAGTAATCATGGTCCAATAACAAATCAAGGGGATGGTAATGGTATGTAAATAGATATATAAATAATATAAGGATCAAATAGAAATTATCCACATTATCATGTCAACTACCTTTTAGTTAGAGACACCATATGCTTAATGATCCAACATCATGTACATTGAGTTTCAGTTAGTGAAAGTGTTAAATGTTCATGCCTTTCTATTCATGTTCTACCAAAGACATTTAATTAAATCATATAAACATTAAATTAATTCATATTAATTTTTATGTTATTTGTTTATCGTTGAACCTCATATATCATAAATCCTATATTCTGAATCAAAGAAAGTTACTAATTTCAATCACTTCATATCAATTATATAAACTTGTTTAACGTTTTATATAGTAAGAAGAGGCCTTTAGTTTGTTTTTTTTTAATCCAATATTCTTACTGTGGTATTTGAAATAGAATCACAATTTGATTAGAAATGATTAGTTATTCATGTTATTGGTTATTGTGGAGCTAACATTATTTATTATCTTTATCATTTCAACTTGTTAAGTTATGTTTATTATCTATACATATGTAAATTGTTCTATCATATATACAAATACATGAATAACATATATATATTATACAGTATACTTAATTTGCTCCCTAATTAAAAATAAAAATAGAACCTTTTCTTTATTTTATTAAGAATATAGAACCAGTGCAAAGAAACTAAGACGGTGGTGATTATTTTATTTATTTTTCTCTCCTTTTTTCAATAATATTCATAAATCAGATATTTTCTTAGAAGGATTTGATTGTTTACAGGTCAACACAGAACAAATGCAGCAATAAAAATTTAAACTAACAAATGACAAAATGAAAAATAAAATATAACTTACTAATTCCTGCTCTGCCAGGATTAATAAAAGCGACAAGATCAGAAGCCAGATTCAATTCTTTCAATACACTTTTTATTTTCTGTGAAATTTGAAAAAAAAAATTAACTTAATAAATAAACAATAATATTACACTAATCACAAATATAGTATCATTCAAATGGGAATATTACTAACATTAACAATTTAAAAATAAACTGCATGAATAATTTATAATGTCAAAAACAACAAATTTTTCTGAGTAATTATAATCAAAGAATGATGATTTTTTTAAGAATAATCATGAATGTACAGAGTCCGCTTTTAAAATGACTGTTTTCAAAGAAGTTAGATATTGAGAAGCAACTAAGAGATATTGCAGATACATAATAACAATAACTCTATTGTTATTGCAAAATCTTTGATTTATGCTGCAACATGACTATGTAACAACAATCTGAAGATGGGGTTTTCGGGATTAAATGTCGTAGTTGTATATGAAATAAATTGTTACAGTTAAACAAGGAAGATTTTGTCATTCACCAAATTCATATTAATTCTAGAAACTCTTCCAGTAGAAGATCATTAATTTAAGAATATAATAATAAGGTTATGAATGAAGACCATATGAATACTATTAATCATAAATTCTTGCAAAATCTTCGATTTATGCTGCAACATGACTATGTAACAACAACCTGAAGATGGGGGATAGTCCTGAAATGTCGTAGTTGTATATGAAATAAATTGTTACAGTTAAACAAGGAAGATCGTGTCATTCACCAAATTCATATTAAATAATAATGTTATCAATCTACTACTGTCTTTGACCATAGTTATTAATTAACTAGTTTATATTTTCATTTCATTCTCATGTATATTTCCAAATTTGTTAGTCTATTATTTATTTTATTTTTTCTCTCTGAATGATGGTTGTTGTCTTTTTGTTTTTATAGCCCTGATGAAGACCTGAAATAAGGTCGAAACGTCGGCACAAATAAATAATTCTTTTGTTTGTGTTTTTTCTGCTTACCCCCCGACTATCTTCTCCTCTTAAGACATTTTAATCCTATTCAATTAATTATGCATTATAAAATTTAGGATTAGCACATGCTTATAAATATTGCCGTGTACGGGGCTTCGGGGTTTCTAAGCCCGACTAGGGGTTCCCCGTACAGGTATTATATTGAAATTTATTCATGTATTTGTATTTATATATTTATATTATGTATTTATATTTTTTTATAGTTTTATCAGTTCTTGATGGGAACCGACTGAAAAGGTATGCGCTATATTTAATTCAAACACTAGACACCATCTGGACTCCCTCGCCGTGGTATGCTAAATATGAATATCATAATTAATCATTGGAGTTCCTTTCCAACGGTATCGTGTTCACCAATTTACTATGCTATATATATGAGGTGGTATGCAGGGATTATTAATTATAAAGTAAAGTCTTTGTTACATCTTTTATATTAACAATTATACATACATTACGAAGAATAATATTATGAGAGAGCATGGTAGGCTTGTATCCTTATACTTTAATTATAAGATAATGAATTGAGAAGTACCAGTTAGGATATTTGATATTTATACTGACTCTAAGTTATTAATTCTATCCTTGCCATTCAACTAACACCAGAAAAGGTCTTACTTGTTTCTGTACATCGGTCGGCTTGGCGGTTGTCGCGTACTGTATTTTTCCCGAGGTTTTTAGAGAGACCCCGTGTGAGATAAGGGGTGTTTATTTGTTTTCAATTACGGCGTCTATTTCTCTTTGCCACTCGCTGTACTTTCCCCGATATGTCTAAACTGGCCACGTGCAAGATACAGGCTGTTCGTTTGTTTATCTCTGCCTACACGGTCAACCGTTCCCAGAGGGTGCATACCCTCTGTTATCTATATACCTCTGTACATTTCTTTAGATCTGTTGCCAATGGATATTGGCATGCCGACAAAAGAAATTATTTTAAGTTAATAAATTCCAGCTGGTGCCTCTCATACATATCAATATCAATATCTAAGGGCAATTCATATAAAAAACATGAATATTGTAAATCAAAAAAACATTGAAATATCAGTAAAAAATGCTACCTTTTCTACTCGTCCTTGGACAAAGCTACAATTAGTTATGTTATTGTAACTGGCATTAAAAATTGCATCTTCAACAGCCGAAGGTGTATGTTCAATTCCTACACAACCTCTGACTTGCCTACTAGCAAGAAGACTTATAACTCCTATAGAAACATTCAAAACAATAGAAATTATGTTATTCATACATTTAATTCTTATATTTAAAATTCTTCAGAAAATAAAACTGAATTTATTAGTTTTTTTAATAACCTATTCCTGAGTACAAATCTAAAACAGTTGTTTTATCTGTTAAATTAGCAAAGCCCAAAGCAGCATCATAGAGTATTTCCGCTGCTTCACTGTTCACCTGCAGGAATGAATCAGGAGAGACTCTAACAGTAATGTCATGGATAGTTTCATAAATGTATTCGTCTCCATATAATAATTCAAATGGGGCTTGATCATTTCTACATCTTACATGTGGACTGAAATCAGTATTTTCAGAATAAATATTTATAGAAAAATTCAACCTATATAAAACTTTTACTACCTTACCAGGCTTGAAAATAGAGACTCTTAACATTGGCTTCCGTACTTAAAAGCCTGTCTCTTATGAGTTGCTTAGATTCTTCCATATCAGCTGTTGAAGCTCCTCCAGGATGTACTACAACTATCAGCATGATTTCATTTTTTCTATTCGACCTCACAATAATGTTTCTCCAATAACCACCATCATGGAAATCATGACAAGCTTTTAAAGGAGAATCACGAATAAGTTGTTGAAAGACCTACAATTAATAGCAAACTATGGAGATCGTAACAAATGATATCAGCAGAATAAAAAAAGTGTCTGTACCTCAGCAAATAACATGTGACAGTCTTTTAGAGAAATAAGTTTTGTTGGCTGTACACAAACTACATTTCCTTCTGCAGGACTTCCAATAAAAAAACCAACAGTTTTATCATTTCCATCTATACCTTGTCTAATACTGAATTCATCTTTGTTGCGGTAAGATTCAATCAAAGGCTGCAAGAAAAATATTATGGTATTTTTCAAAACATTTTAATTAACAGAAGTAAAAATACAAACAGGAGACTAAATAACTGAAAAATTAGTGAATGTAAGTAGATCTTATTAAATAATGGTTACATATTACTGTAAAAAATTACAACTAAACATATAAATGGATTAGTAAAAATATAAATAATTATTGTATAAACAGTTTTAATTTAGTTATTTAATTTTCTTAAAAAAAATAAATAAATAAAAAACTGGATTCAGAATTTATCTGATCACAGATAATCCATAACATAAAGACTGATGCTAAAATAAACTAGACACAAAATTTGTATTCCATTAATTTCATGATAATTTAGACAAAAATTTATTCAGTTTTTTAAAGTGTAACAATGTGTTACCTCCAAGCTTTCTACTAATTTATTCTCTAATTATTTAAAAAATCCTAAAACAAGATATGTTCAATAACAAAACCACTTTTGAACGTGAGGGACAAAGAGGATTCTTAGCTAAAAAGAGAAAAATTGTGGTTGACATGAGCAATTACATACATCAGAAAAAAATTCAGATAATATAAAAAAGTCCGGAACATATTACAAAGTAGCTGAACAAATAAAAACATAACTGTACCAAGCAGTTTAAAATAGTCTACTTCATTTTTTTTAATTAAAATTAATTCCAAAATTATCTTTCCCAATATTTATTTTACTTACTAATTGATGTTATAGTAGCAATAAAGGCTAAATATAAGGCTACAAAAAAGGGTTTTGGATTTAAACAGAATTTGATGGTAAAGATGTAATAATTAGAACAGATATAATATTAGTAATAGAAATATGGGAATAACAATTTAAAAGTCAAGCACCAATGCCAGGAAATTAAAAATTCCTTCTTTAATTAGATCACAGCTTACAATGCTTGCTCAAAAGGGATAAACAAATTCTATACAGTGAACGTCAGGTCTATACTAACTTGAAGCGTTCTATATTAGTGAGTTTTAAAGTTTCTGTCGTTATATTGATTTGTAGACTAGAACTAATATGGGAAAATAATTCAATATTTTTAAAAATATTATTGATAAAATACTAATGTATATTAAATTAGAAAATTAACAGGCAAAAATTAAAAGTTGATGGCAATTAATGAAGTATGGTTCCCTTTTTCTTCCTTTAGAATACACAAATCTTCATTAAACATTATTGGCATATTATCTCAATGAATCCATACTTCATTTTTCAAATAGTCTAAATATTTAAAATAACAATAATATAAACAGAATTCTTACAGAAGGAAGAATCTCATGAATTACAGTTTTAAACTTCGATATTTTACGCGATTTGATAGTTGCCACTACTTGCCGGGTCCATTTTTTCTTCCCCATTAATTGCTCAACATAATCTATATCCCATAAAGGAGCCACAACTCGAGAGAGTACCTCATACTGATTTTCATTTGTCACTGGTGGTAATTCTTTCTGTCAAATAGATGGAAATTAAATCACAATATCAAGATAGTTTAATTAAATTTGGCCTTACATCATGGCTAATTTATCACCTTTATTTGTGGAAATATCTCATGAAGATGTTTTCTTAAACTATGGAAAGTACTTTTCACATTTGAAGATAAAACTTTTCGAGAATGCCATACTAAAAAAGTCATCCTCAAAAAAAATAAATAACTCAAACACACTTAAATCAAGACAATAATTATTATAATAAAAATTATATTTTATTGTGTACTATTAACATTTGTAATGAAAACCTCCTCAAAGGTTATATTAATCTCCCTCAATAACTTTCCAAAGAAGTAATGTTGTTAATTGTATTATCATGGCTATATAGAAGTCAATAAAAATATCTTGCTTGAATTGACTTAGGAAATGAGTGTTCCTTTTACGTGTTCCTTTTACGTGTCCCTACGTGTTGACTTTACTACAAAGTTGTTTTTTTTAATTTTGTATATGAAGTTCTCCATAGATAGTACCATGGGCTGGAGTTTCTTTGTAATAGCCCTACTGGCTTTGCGACAGTCTGTAGGACGACCCCAGTAGAGAAAATAATCCCAGTCTATGGTACTATCTATGGAATACGTCCCATTAAAAAAAATTAAAACTGTTCTGTTCGTTAGACTTGGAACTGCTAAAGAAAAGCATCGTTATGTTGTAACTTTATAAAACCTACTTAATTTTCGCTTGGAGGAAGAGGTATGAAAATGACATTTTTAAGTCATCAGTTTCTTTTGCTTTAAAGTTACAAAAAATGGCTATCTACGTATTGGTAGAAACTATAATGTGAATTAAACCAATCTCCATATTTTATTCTTCTCACAAGCCATTTTATGAAATGCCCACCAGTATACCTTCACAAAGGAAAATTTCTTACTTAAATGTGATTAGGGCGCACTAGGAGGAAGAAGAACATGCCTAGGAATTGAAATCTAATAGTATTAGTTCATAGTACAAGTATAGAAACAACGTGGTAATTGCACTAATACCTATTTTTTTCATAATAGGGAGGACTATTAGTGATATTACAGGAGTTAAAACGTACGAAAGTACAAGTTACTATTGTACAAGTCAGTGTAATTGTATTAAATTGAATCGACAAGACTAATAGTATTAGTTTGTACTTTGTTATGAAACAGGGTCCTGTCTCCTTCACTTCCACCTTTAACCTTTTCAATTGGTTCCAGGATTAGAAAGAGAATGAGGAATGCGTATTTTTATGGTTGTTCTTTCCAAAGTGCCCACAAAATCAATACCGATGAGACTTATACTTTGTATATTATATAGTTTCATTGGATTTAAGTGATATTAACGTATTTATTAATTTTTTAAAATTTATTTTAGCTTCTCTTGACTGCTAAGATGAAAAATGGTTGATTAGTCACTCCTTAGCCTAAACAAAATTTCATAGGGAGTAATAGGGTGATTAGGATGGCAATGGAGAGACACAAGTTGAACTTTCTTTCAAAATTCACTATCAGTTCAATGTAGTTTTGACTAGTAAAAAAAAAAAAAACTGTTACATGTACATTCAATATAAGAAGAATGTTATGATGTTGAATTTCAAGAACTGAAAGACCTTACTGAAGTTTTTATTTCTTTTCAGAACTCATGAGTTACTGATCAGGATAATGAGATTTATGGGAAATGACTAGAGTTCAATAACCACCGACTACGTAGAAAAGAATTTTAAGTGGAGATTTGGCCTCCTGATTAAGTAAATGGTATGGTTTTACAGTACATTGAACTTGGGGACAGATTCTTACCTAGTAAGGAAATATTAGAGCTACTTCCTGAATTTGACGATTCATTACAACGCTAATAAGTCGTATATGATCATTGAGGTGGCTGAAGCAAAAGATAAATCTGTGATTCCAATACCATTGATTGGTATTACCATTGATCTTGAAAGGAAAATGTATTTATTTATAATAACGTTCAAATTGTCATTTTCATTATAACGTTTAATAATCATGGTAGTAATGTTAGTATTGCTTTGAATTTAATAGGTGTTTGCAGTAATGATGCAAACAAAGTTGCCTTTAAAAAATGCATTGCCTGATATTTGCTTTCTTCCTCTTTGTCGTGAGTTAACTGGTGTTGATAAATTTGTTTTTACCTTGTTTACTTTTGATGTCTGGTTTTCATGCATCGTAGAGAAATCAGATAATCTTATTCAAATATTTAGATAAGTCATCATTGTATTTGATTGATGATTTGGCCTTAATAAAATAAGGAACTAACCATAACCTTCGTATTGTAGAAAGATTAAAGATATGACTCATTGGCTTATTGTTAGTTCTTCAGTTCACAAATAAATGTGATTTACCATCCTTTAAACGTTTATCAGAACGAGGACCAGTTTGTAAATACATTACATTATGTATAAGTTATTCTGAAAGTTTGTTATTCAATTACATTATTGAATATGTTATTACTTTTTCAGAATAAATTATTGTTTATTTATGTGATTTGAACTAAGGGGATGTATATTTTTAAATAATACAATATGGAACAAAATGAGCAAGAACCCCTTATTAAAGATCCTTCTGGCTCATTGACCTATAGGACAGAAGAAGTAATTAAAAAGTTGTTTTTAAATGTGTAAGGGTAACATTGTTGGTGTTCTGTTACTAAATATTTAAATTTTATGATTAGGTAGGACCTACTAATGATGAAAGAAATCCTGAATCAAGTTCTTGGCCTCCAAGAAAACAAATTAGAAAAACAGAAACATTTGCTGTTGGCTCGCTGGACATTTTATCTGCTAAATATGAAGTAAATATGCATACATATTTCTTGATGTATTGTTATACATCCTGATATACAACTCAAATTTTCTTGTTTTTTCAGAGCCTAAATTACGAAGTGTGTGAAAACCATTTGTTTCTTGAAGAGGAAAGAAAGAAAGGATATTCGTTTTTAATTAGAAAAAATCTTGCCCGATGGTTTATTTTTCTATTAATAGGAGTGTGCACAGCGTTCATTGGTGTCATTATAGATATTGCCATTGATGTATTATCTCATATGAAATATGGCTATATTAAAGCTTGTATCCTTTATTAGTATACTATAAGATTATTTGATTTTAATTATTTATTTATCTTTACTATATTTTTATCCTGAATTCAACTTAGATATTGACCACTGTCTGACTGAAGACTGTTTATATGTGCCTTACCTAGTGTGGTTAGGATTTAATGTTGGAATCGTTTCTATTGGGTCATTTCTGGTGGCTTTTGTTGAGGTAATTTTTTTTTTAATTATTACTTTTAAGCAATTACTGAATAGATTATATTCTGTTATTGTTCATAGATTTAATTATTAGTGTTTAAAATAATTGAAATCTATATTTCTTAATGGCCATAATTCTCTTTATTTTAATAATGACTGTAAATATTTTTTAGCCAGTTGCTGCTGGAAGTGGTATTCCACAAGTTAAATGTTACCTCAATGGAGTTAATATGCCTCGCCTAGTTCGTATCAAGACCCTTCTAGTAAAAGTTGTGGGTGTTATTTCAACAGTTGCAGGAGGACTTGCTGGTGGAAAGGTAGTTAATAATTTAAATTAAAGCATTAATGTAAATTGAATTATTAAAAAATTGCCAAAAACTGAAGGTTACCATCTGTATCTTAAGGAAAGGTGAGACCAACCGTATCTTACTAGAAGGGCACAACCAGCTTTGTGTTAATGAGTAAAAACTTTTTTAAAAAACATAATATCTTAGAACTTATATAAGCAAATCACTGAATTCAACATGAATTACAAGTTGTAGCCTGAAAGCTATATCTATTAGTGTGATTTTGATGGTAGCGATATTATTGAATATTATAAAATTTTGATTTGTTTGGCCTATAAACTAAGAATTGTGTCTGATTAGGAAGGGCCTATGATTCATACGGGAGCTATTGTAGCTGCTGGTATTTCTCAAGGGAAAAGTACATCTCTTCAAAAAGATTTTGGTTTTTTCTATTACTTCAGAGAAGATTATGAAAAACGAGATTTTGTCTCTGGTGGAGCAGCTGCAGGTGTTGCAGCAGCTTTTGGTGCTCCTGTTGGTACGATTTTATTGATTTTCTTGTAAAGCTGTATCATTTCTGAGTACATGAAACTTTATTAGTAATTATATTGCTCACATAAAAGTATTTTTCAGGTGGTGTTCTGTTTAGTCTTGAAGAAGGAAGCAGTTTTTGGAATCAAAGTTTAACTTGGAGGATATTTTTCGCTTCATCAGTTTGTACATTTACCTTAAATATACTTCTAAGCACTTACCATGGTCATCCAGGTTAGTGCTTTGTAGGTGTTTTATCTCATTTTTTTACTTTTTTTTATTTTAGAATTCAGTCTCTGAAGTATTTTTATGTAATAGAGGTTGTTCAGTTTTTTTTTTTTGTTTTTTTAATGGCATAAAACTTGTTGCTCATCAATGCCAAGATAACTTGTAATCAAATGGCTCCACGAGGAATAGCATGATTTATTTTCTTGTTGTAATTAGATATCACTTATCTTGTTATCTTACAGATAATAAATTTATGTGATTTATACTAAAATATAATGGTATTAGTGTGCATTGTATCTAGAAATTGGATTTTCATTCTTTAAAATACCCAAAATGTGCAAAATCATGCAATAAAAACTGAAATCATTGATTCCACGTGCTTAGCCTCCTCTTGTTAGTAAACAATTTGTTTGAATGGTCTGAGAAAAAAAACAGTCTTTTCTTAAGTCAAACCTTACTTCACATAAATATCATAATAGGAATGTTTATGGCCTCATATCTACAGAAGATTTTCTGTAAGCTTTGGTTTGTGCTCTGTTCATAGGGATTGTTGTGTGATGGCCTAAAGCCTTCCTCAATATAATGTTGCAGAAGTGGCATAATTTTCGAGTTATTAAAAAAAAATTGTAGCCACTTAAAATACATAGCTTTTTAGATCCAGCCTTAATGCACATCTACAGCCTTAGAAAAAGCATCTACAAACATTTCGGGTTTCAAAAGAATTGATTTTTGCCACAGCTGCATACACGGTTACTGCTCTGTTCCTGTAGATTGTAGCATGATGCTATATAACCTGAGGCTTTCGTCAATTGATGATCTATAAAAAAGAAAGGGAGTTTTTCCAATCACATTGGTAGTTTTTGAGAAGCACTTTCAGACAAACAAACTTTTTAGTTTTATCTAATTTTATGAATAATAAATTAAAATTCTTATAATTCCTAATTAATATTGATAACTTATATCAACTTATCACTTCATCGTTATTTTTTTAATCATATAGTGACATATAATTACTATATTACTGTTTAAGAGCATATCCTTTATGTGATCAGATTCAATAATTGAAATATGCATATTGTTTATTTCATTATGTATACAGATCACTCTTTAACATAAAAAAAACTTTATGATTAAAATTTTATACTTTTTTGATAGGAGAGCTAACTTTCTATGGTTTACTAAATTTTGGGCATTTCGAAACTCTGAATTATGAGCTATTTGAGTTGCTACTTTATTGTTTTATGGGAGTAATTGGTGGACTGTTAGGCTCTTTGTATACCTATGTTAATTACAAATTGACTGTATTTCGAATGAGGTAAGCTGGCAAAAGAATGTGTTTTTTTTTAGAACTTGTATTTTTTTAAAAAAATTAAATATTATTATTATTTTTATAAGGTACATTAAAGCTAGAATGCTAAAAGTAATGGAGGCTTGTTTGGTAGCTGCTGTGAGTGCTACAGTTGCTTTGTTAATGATATACACACTTAATGATTGCAAACCATTGGGCCAAGATCCAACTGAGTATCCTGTTCAGGTTTGTCTTTCTATTTACTGTAAAACATTGTTATGCCATTTACCTAGGGCCCATAGAAAAAGAATGCTACTATTAGGAAAGCACTAACCAGAAAATCACAAAAAAAACAAACATTAAATTGAATTTTTAAATTTATTAAATGTAAAAACAAAAAATAAATAAATGCTCTAAACTCTATATTATAAAGTATTTAATAAAATAGAATGTTCTAATTGATTAGTTGGTTTTTACCTTTTATCTTGCTCAAAAAGGTCCTGAAAAATATTTTTAAAAATGGATAAGTTCTCTGTAACCTGTTCAAAACATCTGTTGATTGATTCAATATCATTCTCTTCCTAATTTTAAATGTCCTAATTTTAAAGTTCCTAATTTTAAAAATGGATAAGTTCTCTGTAACCTGTTCAAAACATCTGTTGATTGATTCAATATCATTCTTTTCCTCTTCTTCATTCTTCAGTCCCCTTAATACTTTATGATTATTAATTGTGTCAATATATTTTTGATTTGAATAGATTATTCCAACATTTATTTGATCTAATTAATTTGTTTGTTATAAATTAAAATTTCCCCAAAACTATTTTTAAAATATGAAAGCAAAGCAACTCAAGAGGAAATTGTATTTGTATCCATAAAACTAATAAGATTTCGATTTATGGAAATTTTATTGTATTATTTCTATGAATTGAAATTTCTTCTGATAAAACTGATATTTTGATAATTTTTCTTTAAATAATTAGTATATATCTTTATTTGAACTTTAGATGTACTGTAGAGATAATGAATACAACGCAATAGCTGCGCTGTGGATTCAGGTACCAGAAGCTAGCGTGAGGTCTCTCTTTCATGATCCTCCAGGTTAATATGTTTAAGTTTTTGTAACCCTTTATCTTATTTTACCTTACTTTGTAACACTTTATCTCATCTTACCTTACTTTGTAACCCTTTATTATCTTACCTTACTTTCACTTACCAATATATGTAATATTTAGTAAGAGCAAGTATTGCAATCGTGAGAAATTTTGAATTTGTGTTTTGGACTGAAATACATATTTTGAAGTCCCTTGAGTCCAAATAACTAAGTAAGTCTCTCAAGGTGGTCTCTGTGTGTGAACAGCCTAGCTCAAAAACGAAAAGTCATGTAAAACTGAAATTAAATATTTATGACTTTAAAATTACATAGATGTATGCCTGGGATGTGAAAGCAACTTTTTCGTTAAAATTGACTTACTGGAAATGCTACTTTATAGAATCAATTTTTCATATTTTTTCAATTTTCTCAAAAAAGGCTCTAAAAATGTTGATTAAACTCGGTATATTAATGTATAAGTCAGTGGTCTTTAATGTCAGATAGATTTTTTCTTCATTGAAACAGTCTAACAGGGCTTAAATGACAACTATTTAAAACGTCTTCCTCTAAATTACCTTTAATTATGTTTATTTGAAATAATTAACCAAGCAGTGAAAACTAGATAAATATAAATTATGAAAGGATTTAATATTAACATAAAAAAATAAGAGGAAACATACTTTTTGCCAGGTTGAAAATACGTTTCTGAAAATAATAGTGTTACTACAGATGTATTGTATATTGTTGGAAATCTAAAGATTTTATAAAATATAGTATTTAACATAGAAAGTCATAGAAGGTAAAGGAGAATGACTAAGACCGCATTAATAAAATATTTGTTCTAATACAAGTTTAATTGAGTGAGTGGGCGCATGCACAGTTTTTCCTTGCATCTATTTGCTTTTGTCATTCCACCATAGTTATTAAATGATTACTTTTTTTATTTCATTTAACTTATATTTAAGCCTTTCAATTATATATAGATAGGATAACTAACTTCATACAGACATTATTAGTATTTTCAATATTGATTCAATAACAAATTAGAATCGAATAAATGGGTGTTTTAGCACAACATAAATTTTAGTTAACTGTTATATTCTTATATTTCTGTCAAACTTTATAGTTACTTAAAACAAAAATTTTAAAGTTTTGGAATGAGAAATATGATTATTCCTGTTAAAATTTAACTTAGTCAATTCGTCAAACGAAAGGCTCATTTGGAAAGTTAGTAGAGGGAAATATTATTGCAATGAATAATGTAAATTATCTGTTCTGAAACAAGTGAAGATAAATTTCAACATTAAGTAGGATGCTAAGTGAAAGTTGTGTGATTTTTGCACCACTCCTGTATTTTTGTATATGTTACATTGATGTTTTAATTAGTATTAGTGGTTAATTATTGGTTATTATTATTATCTTCATGTAATAACGTAGTACTTTATTGTTTTAATTGCACTTTGTAGCCTCACACAATCCTTGGACTTTGCTTCTCTTCATGGTTGTTTACTTCGGTTTGTCCATCTGGACGTACGGTCTCAGCGTCTCAGCTGGTATCTTCATTCCAACTCTTCTTACTGGAGCAGCTTGGGGCAGGGTCATCGGTATTTTCATTGGTTACATTTATCCTAATGCGGTAATTTATATTTTGAAATAAGTTAATATGGTCAATAATATTTTACTTATGTACTTTAATTTTTTTTCTTTGCTATTGGGTTAACATCTTTTCATGCTTAATTGCTTCCTCGTACCACTGGGACAAAAACCCTATTTTCCGGGGGAAGGGAGAAGTTAAAGGGTTAAAGTACTGAAGTTTTGAATTATATTAAAAACTTTTTTAGTAATAATATAAAGTTTATCACAAGTATTAGCTGTGGTAGGTTATTGCCATCGGTCAAAATCATTGTATATTAAGAATTCCAGGAGATCAAAAACTTGCAGAGGTAGTTTAAGTAAAAAATGATTGAGCTTTCTGATAATACAGCTAACTATATGATATTCTGGAAGCAGAATTTAGTAATCTGTATACTTATACTTTAAAATTACATATTACATATTATTTTTTCTGATTATATGTACATAAGATAAAAGTGCTACAAATGGATCACCTACGCCTTCCACATCTAATAGCTAAATTAATTGTTGAAAAGAACTTGGGTAATGACAATTGGAAAAATAGGGAGAAAGTTTGACTTTTTATTCTCAAAAAAAGATTACTAATAAAGGTGAAAACACATAAAAATGATTTACTGGAGCAGATTAAATAAGATAAAATAGATTAATACATTACAAGGGCAAAATCAATGGAATGCCATAAAATATATGCTGCATTAGATTAGAAATATGGTTATTTTCAGAAGAAAGATTATAATCTCTACTTTATTCACCTAATTTTGAAAGCAAGAGGTGGCAGTATAAATGTGGAAATCGCTCCATATGTAACATGAATGCACAAAAGAATAAGTTTCTATCAAATCAAACTCAGTTTGTCCAATATTGAAGGAATTTTGAGTATTACTTTTAGAAAAACAACTAAGGGTATTATAATTTTTAAAAATGCTGAAGAAATTTTTTAGATTATAAAAAATTATATCTTTTTACTACAGAAATGAGTTAGTAAAAGAATACAATTTAGAAAAAACTGTTATATAAACAATAAATTTTTATAAGACTTTTGGATTTTGAAATTGTAATTTCAAAAGTTTGTATGTTTAAACAAACAAATACCTCGAAAGACAAACAAAAGTTCAATGTCAAAAATTTGTTCATTAATTTCAAAAAATATTATTATGTAAGTAAAAAAAAAAAAAAATAATGAACGCTTTTATCTATGTTCTTGCTGTGGCCCGGGGAAGTATCCTGGTATTCATATATCGACATAACATGTGTACATTAGGATTAATCAATATCTTACAATATACTATACTGCCTCTTTCCGATTCCTATTTCTTATGAGAAAAATCGAAAAGTTAAATAATTTATAATTATATTGTGTATTGTAAGATGGTTGGTTGGTGATATAATATCTTGTTAGATTATCATATATTACATATTAAAATACTTGTTGATATGAACAGACTTGGGTAGATCCTGGAAAGTATGCACTGATTGGAGCTGCAGCTCAGTTAGGAGGCGTCGTTAGAATGACAATCAGTTTGACAATTATCTTAATCGAAGCAACAGGTAACATCACTTTTGGATTACCCCTCATGATAACACTTATGACTGCAAAGTGGGTCGGTGAATATTTTTGTGAGGTAATTATACCTTTGTTATACTGTTCTTTATTATATATTTATGTTATACTTTAGTATTTATGATCTTTGGTTATATTGCTAAGTTACAAATATATACTTATCACTGATATATTCTCATTATTTTCTGATTTTCTTTTTTTTCTTTTTTCTTTTTATGATTTCTTACATTATTTGAGATATCATTTCTTTCCAAAAATATGTTAGTATCTCTGGCGATTTATTAAGTTTGTTAAACTCAAATATAAATATTCATGACATAAAATATTTATTCATCATTGTTGTTATTATCATTGTATCATATCTTCCCATTTACATCTGATAGGGCAAGGATGTTATACGCCAGTAATTTGAGGTTTAAAAATAAATATTTATGGGAAGAAATGTAAAATTAAAATTTAATAAACAAATGAATAATCCCAAATTTGAAATGAGTTAATTACATATAAAAGTGTCACTATATGTTTGCCAAACAATGGCAAATTCATGCTAATGTTAGATTGATAAGTTGAGGATTGATTATTTAGAGAGGCTGGTTTAAGTTTGCCTAAATTGGGTATCGGCTTTTAGGACAAATCAAAAGGTACTCATGCTGTATCAACACGTTTATTTTCAGTTATTATTGTTTTAGAACTGCTAGCAGATAAATGTCCGTGCTCTCTTTATTTTAATAATTAACCTTTGGACTCAATAATTAACTATTGTTTAAGATTGTATATTTTAAAATTCTATCGATTCGGTAAAATATATTGTTTCAAATATTTTTAACTAACTTTAGCAGTTTATCTTTGATTTAACATAGCACAAGTATATATTTATGAAGACCTTATTGTCCAGGTAATTAAATTAAAAAGTTTCTAATAAAAATCCTAGAACAAAGGTTGAATTTATAGGTTAGTAGTACAGTACTATTTATAGGAATTTTTATCATCTACAACCTATATTGCTGATATTTACGTTTCTTTTTATTTAGCCTATCTTTGTTTTCTTCCATTTTACAACGAAAATAGAGTAAATCGAATATATATTTTCGAATGTATATAAGCCAAAGTAATTCAAAATAACTAAACAAGTGTGTGGATGTTGCTTCTTTTCTTTACAAAGCATTTGTAATTATCTTGGATTTGCAACAAGTGCTAAACATTTAGATCCAGCATAATGTTTATATAGTGAACATATAGATCATTAATGAGCAACAACTTGGATATATATATAAATTAAACATAAATTTAAACCAAAATAATTTTTTCTTTTGAATCAAACTAATTAGTAAAAAGAAACTAAACAAAAAAGATAAGTAACTAGTTGTACAACTAATTAACTGATCTGTTAATGTTCTTTTCCTACTGACCTCAATTATTAATTTGTTAAGTTGATATATTTCTTCACCTAAGTTGATTTTAATATAACGCACATCACTTACTGAAGAAATTGAGATCAGCATCTCAACGACCAATGAAAGGATTTCTGATGAAATAAAACTATTTGGTACCAACCACAACTTATCTCTTGGACCTTCTTGAATAGACTCCAGTCAGCTAGTGGGGTTGTCGGTCCGATAGGATACTTCGTTGCTAATCCATAACAACAGTGAAACAGCAGTGCATTTATTTGTGTTATTAATACACAAAACCTATTTTCCCTAATTTCAAACAATATAACAATGAAATAAAACAAAACCACTAGTAAACATTTGGAAAAAGTAATAAATAAAATTATATTGGAATTTTTTTTAACAAAAAAAAAAAAAAGAAATGGCTCAAACAATGTCCATGTTAAACAATAACTTGGGTATTTAATTAATATTGGGGGGAATTAATATTGATAATCTCTTTTTTAGTGTACAAATAATAATTTTTATGATATATTTAATTACAGGATTTTTATATATTCTGATTCTAGGGTTTTTATGATATACATATCCAGCTACAAGGCGTGCCGCTCTTGGCTTGGGAACCACCACCTCTATCATCAAATTTGTTCGCTAGTGAAGTAATGAGTTATCCAGTAGTTGTATTACCTACAATAGTTAGAGTTTCCAAGCTGGTCGACGTTTTGTCCTCTGAAACTTATTGTGGGTTTCCTGTTGTTGATACAGTTACAACTGAGTCTTCCAGTTCTCAAGTATGTATTTATATGATGCATTAAATGGATACACTTTAATTAATATACTTATTGTTAACTTAATATTTTTTCTAGAATATATCTGTTATTTAAGTTTTATATATATAAGTTAAGGTATGATGACACATTAATGGATCATAATACCTAGCTCCATACGTAAACCATATGGAACAATATAGAAAATCCCATTATTGTAAAATTGCGATAGATAATAAACCTACTTTTACACTGTGACTTTATGTTCGTTTATCTAATTCATTCTAGAGACCTAACATAACTGGTGCCGAAACCCGGGAGTGATTAGAAAATTATTTTTGGGACCACAAATTTCTAGTAATTCTAACTCGCCATGACTCCAATTGTTAGAGCCCTAGTTTTAAATATTGACAGCCATGGAAACGTAATCCCAGCGATCGTAGAGCAGCATGTAACTCAGTCAGAGACCGTAGCTCAGCAAATGGCCGAGGTTCATCCAGTACTGGAAGAAATGCCAACTCTCCATGCACTCACGATGCCGGAGACACATGCTAACGCCCTGGAATGGATCGAAATAAGAACAGCAACCACACAGGATCTTAGAAAGGCGATTTCCGATTTGGAGAAATTCACCGGGGAACCTGGAGAACTGAGCCATTTTATAAAAGGAGGTGACCGGCTGATGGGAAGGATTCAGGCTAAAAACGAGGAGAGACTGCTGGATGGTGGCGATGCCGAAGAACTCAAAGCAGCGGTAGTATGCAGAGTAAAGCGTGGTATCCTCAACCAGATACAAGCGGACGAGGAAACGCCCTGGAACACCGTAAAGGAACGGCTAATGAAGGCATATGGAGGTGGAAGATGGGCCCCGGAGGAAGACATCTTTCAGATGTTTCGGGAAAGAAGAAAACAAGGACAATCCAAAGGGCGTTATGCTGGAGAACTGCTTGCGCGTTACAATCGGATTACCGATAAATTAAGTGAGTTGATGGTGATGGACCAGGTCCAGGCCCGCATGTTTTTTTTATCTGGCATACTGAAAGTACAGTTAGTGAAAGAGATTGGGAGGAAAGAAGGTCTGGCACAGGACAGATCTTTAGTAGAGTGTGCACAGGATTTAATGGATGCCGGTGCCAGAGAGGAGGAGGCGCGCATGGAAGTCGAGGAATCGGAATGGACTAGAGTGCAGTATTATCGCTCCAGGAATCCACAGAGCACGTGGCAAAGGAGAGATGGAGAGTACATGAAGGAGAGGACAAGAAGAAATGGTGATAAGAGACCGAACCAGGCGAAACCAAGAGAAAAAGGACGTAAGGATGATCGGAGATGTCATGGATGCAGAAAGGTGGGACATCTGGTGGCCCAGTGCCCGCGCACCAAATGTTTCGAGTGTGGCAACGAGGGGCATATTGCCAAACAATGCCCTTACATGTACAGAAGAAGGGATCCAGATCAGGGGGAACCCATGGAAGTTAATGCCCAAAAGATACGGCATAGAACTAGTCGAGTCAGACACGAAGGGTCAGCAAGCGGGTCGTCGGCGGCCTCGGCTGTGTCGGAGGGAGATGAAGAGATGGAGGAGACAGGGAGTGCAGGCGAACACAACAGTGGACGTAGTAGCTGGAGACGGAGGACCGGAGGGAGGAGAACTCGTGCTGAGATCTGAGGAGGGTGTCGGCAGAGGGGCAACCGCATGCTGGCGAACTATAGCGTGAAGAGTGGTGGTGGCGGTTTGCCTATTATCCGAGTTGGGGGAGTGAGGTGCCTCATCGATACTGGGAGCTCGCATACTATTCTATGTCGGAAAGCATTGGAGAGGATGTATGAGGGTGAGAAGGCACTCCAGATTCAGGTATGTAATTGTAAATTAATTACCCTGGGTGGACCCTGTAGCGTAGAGGGGGAAGTGGAGGTGGGGTTGAGTAGATGGGGGGCTAGTGGAAACAAACTAGTTGTTCATATTATGGGAAGTATGCCAAGAGAATACCAGGCGATCATCGGGTGTGACCTCCTAGACAAGGTGGGAGCGCGGATAAAAATAGGCAAAAGAAAATGGCTTGTTCAGATAGGGGGAAAGTATTTTTCTTGTCTCCAGTCTCAGGGGAACGGAAAGGCGCAGATAGGGGCGGTACACCGAGCGAGGGAGTGGCGGCAGAAAATTCAGTCTGAATACAAGGACATATTCTTCAAAGAGGGTGATATGCTAGGAGCGACGGGGGAAACCGTTCACGAAATTCCTTTGAAGATGGATAAGGTTACGTACGTGAAAGAGCGGCGGTACCCACAGGCGTTAAGACAACACATCCGAGAAGAACTAGAGAGCCTTAAAAAGCAGGGCATC
>NW_027113640.1:32378-38776 GCF_000696795.3 Halyomorpha halys | reverse complement strand
TTTTTTTCTATTGGTACTTCAGTCTTCTAATATAATGACTTTGTAACCAATTTGTATAGGATATCTTTCCCACTGATATAGGAATTTATCTCTTTATACGCTTAATATCAGTTACAAATCAGTATGAAAATGAAAATCTATACTATAACAATCCATGAAGAGTCAGGGGTTCAGTACTTTGTAAGGCAGTACTGTTTCTTGAACAACAGGTGATTTGTTCATGATCATGCTCAACTGCCAGATTTTTCCCCAACTAAGGGTACCCACTTTATAGAGACTAGGTAGAACCTGAAGGGCTCCAAACCAACATGGTTGACTCACAGCTACATTAACAGAATAAGTGATTATCTGCTTCAGCTGGATTTGATCCTGGTTCCTTGGAGTTATGAGCACAGCATCTTATTCACTGAACTATCCCCACTGCACCACAAATGAGTATAGATTTGTGAATTGTATATGTTTAACATCTATTCACAAAATTTGCTTCCTTCCGTGAGACTTTCTGTTCGTAGTTGAAGCCTCCAGGTTAACACTTAAATATCCTTAAAAATATATCACAATTTCAAGCAAGATTACATAACGTAAGGTGATGCTAATTGTAGATATTCTAAGTTGCCTCGAGTACTGTAACACAATTACCTATGTTTATATACATAAACATGCATACATATCAATTGATTTATGGCCATGGAATGAATCCTTCACCATGTACAGCCCAGCATGTAAGTGTAATGAAGTATTTTAATACTTTTAAAGGCAATCCAACTAATTTTTTTACCCATGCACTGAAATATCCCTACCAGCTGGGTCTTCTTGAGTGCTTACCAATTCAAATTACGATTGTGACACTATTTCTCATAATATTGGTTTATGTTCAAAGTTCAGTACTGAGAAAACTAATTAGAAAATATCATACTGTTTGATAAAGATACTGAAGAGCTTGTTCGTGGTTTCCCAAAATATTTTATTTATTTAAAAAAAAAGAAAGTAACAAAGTAAAATTATGGATTTTAGACATAGGGAGCCAGGAAGAGATAGAATATTATTGTTATAATAGGAAGTACCCTATAGAGGGGAGATATACGAAACATTGGTTTGTTATGTAAATATTTTTTAAAATAAAGAAAAATTTTGAAAAATATAAAAAAGAAAACATTAATAACTTTAATGAATGCTTCGAGTATGTTTATTGCTTTATAATTATCATAAATATATTTCATTATTGCTGTTACAGCATAGGGTGATGGAATCAGGTGGTCGACTGAGAGGACTTATCTTAAGATCACAGTTACTTATACTTCTTAAGAACAAATTATACATAGAAACTGAGGAGTCTTGGGGGAACCGTGCTATGGGAAGTAACCTTTTCAGAGACCACTATCCAAGATATCCTTCAATTAAGGTATTATATATTCTTTCTTTTTTAATAATGTTATTCCTATAGATACAATCTGAGATCTGTAAACAATTATAGTTCACAAATATTCATTTTCAATACAAGTTTATAAGTTTTCAACAGAAAATGTTGAGTAAATTTCATCTTCCATGAATGTTCAGGTTATCAATTATTACACTAACTGATAGTTTCTAATATCTGATATGAGTGAATGCAATTACACAATTAGCTATAAATAAGTGATTAGATAAGAAAAATGTCTATTTAAAGGCCTTCTAGTGCTATTCAAGCTTTGTTATAATTTGCTAAATGGACCATTGACCAAAGTAAGAGGAAAATTTACCTAAAGTTGTAATCAAATGCAGATTACCAATCTATTCTCACCAGGTAAAGAAGGTTGAGATGTATTCTTAGTCTTAGCCTCAAAATATATTTTAACCTTTCAAAATCGAACTCAGATTGCTTTTAGCTCAACTGCTGCTGTAAACTAAGGTTGTCACATCTTTAATGAATACATAATGAGGTGTTTATAGTTGATCATAGATTAATATAAGAAGTTGGTCAGGGGTGTGGTCAGCAAAAAATATACAAATAAACAAAACATTATGTATTTGTGCCAGTGTTTCACCCTGAATTTCAAGCCTTCATCAAAGATGGCTCTGGTGGATTTTCTGTCTGAGTCAGAAATGTTTCTCTCTAAATTTTTTCAGATTTTCTCTCGAGACAGAAAATCTTCTGGAGCATCCTTGATGAACACCTGAAATTCAAGACGAAGCGCCGGCACAAATAAATAGTTTTTGTTTATTCGTGTATTTTTTACTGACCGCACCCCCGACCACCTTCTCACATTTAATAAATATGTATATAATGTTTAAATAAATAAATATAATGTTGCTAATGCTAAACTTTCCTATTTTTTTAAAGGATATCTATATACCTGAAGAAGAAATGCATTTCACAATTGATTTACGGCCGTACATGAATCCTTCACCTTATACAGCCCAACATGTATGTGTATTGAAGTATTTTTATTCTTTTAAAACTTATCCAACTATTTTTTTTTTAACCCATTTGTGCTATGTTTTCTTTATTATTATAATCTGACAATAAAATTCTTTGTTATTTTCTATATCGATGTTATCCCTTAAGATATAATATTTAAATTAAGAAATGTGTAAAATATTGAGAACAAATAGTATATTCATTTAAAAATAAATTAAAAGGAACTGAGTTGAGAATTTAGAGTTTTATTTTTATTTTGAGTTTGTTGAGGTACTCTTGCAATTAGCCTAGAGAAAATAGAGAGGCGAGGGAGGACCTGAAGATTCCAAGAATTCATTTGTCTTGTCAGAATGATTTTTTTGGAGAACATTAAGTATGTACACATTGGAACAGACCTCTCGGAATCTTTGGTGCAAAGAGCGTTATGAGGTAGGGGGGAGGGGGGTGCCATTACCCACATCTTTAACCCTGGTATTCAGAGATCCAAACTACCAGGATTATCTTTTTCAGCTTGGTCCAAATTCTAGGCTATATGGGCTTCAAAGAATGGAATATCATGATATCCATATCTTTAACATTTGTAATTTAGTGTTCTGATAAACATTTTTTAAGTTGATATATATGATAGGAAAAGTTTTTAAAAATACTTGTAAACTCCTTTTTACCATTGTCCCTCTTTGATTAATCCTATGTTCCTACTTTCGTATCTTTCTCCATTTACCCCTGTTACATTACCCATGATTGTTTAAGCTTAATATTTATGCCGAGTATTTTTCTTTTTGTAGGTGGCCTCATTACCTCGCATTTTTAGACTGTTTCGAGCATTGGGTCTTCGTCACCTGATTATTGTTAATGATACCAATGAAGTAAGTTATTCTTTAATTGTTAGCCATTAATATCAAGTAAATGTTTATTACATGATTTATTTTCAAAATAAAAGTACTGCCTGAGTTTTACATTGTAGTTCGGTGTGCCAAAACTATGTGAAAAAATAAACCTCTATTACCAACCTAGTAATCGATAATGAGGGGCATCCATGTGTTTTTAATATTTCGTATGTTTAATAATTTTTTTAATCCACAAAAATAAATCTGTTTTCTCATTGAAAAAAATAAAATTAAACTAAATTAATAAAATTGATCATATTTGTAAATCTTTTCATTCTTTTTATACGCTTGTGCGTAAGTGTGTCTTCTGATTTACATCATTCACTTAAAATCGTATTTATGTCTTACATGCTTATTCGAGACTGGTTCTAATTATCAATTATAATAAAATATATCAATGTAGCTTCAACATTTTATTGATTGATTGATTATATGTATATTACTATATTCAAATTGGTGTTTATTAGTTAGTTGATAGCTGTATTACAAAAATTACAAACTAAAGAAATAATACAAAGTGAAATAGCGAACGAATATAGGTTAATTTGACTATACATATTATGTTAGACGTGAGCAGATTAACCTGCAAGTTTTTTTTAAGGCTGTGAAATTAAAATTCTATCCGTGAGAATGGCCAGTGGATATTTAAAGTGAATCAATAAAGAATGTTAAGGCTATATGAATATATTTTATTATTATTGATAAATCTTTATCTTTATTACATATGTAGATGATTATTTCAGTAAATAATTAATTTACACTTATTGTAATTTGTAGGTAATTGGCATGGTAACCAGAAAAGATCTGGCTAGGTACAGGGTCTGGAAACATCATGGAAACATGGGATTAGAAGAGCTTAAAATGTCAGATAAAATTTAATTTGATAAATCTCATTTATTGGTCCATGCAATTTTGTTTATAAAGTCCAGGTAAACGAACAACTAAAAAAAATCTCAATTTCAGATTTGCTACTTGTTTTGATATATTTCTTAAAAGTATCTTCTACTACTTAAAAATATTTTTTACCATGGAGTCATGTATAGTGTATCATACACGATTTATGAATATTAGTACTTACGCTTGTATATTCACAGGGTTCATTCCATTTGTATTAATATAAAATATAGTTGATTATATTTTAGCATATTAAGCAAAAACTTGAAGATAAATAGATTAGTGAAATTTGAGACTATGAGAGCTAGGCCTTAATAGGCAATAAGTTGTAACATTGGAAATGATGTTGATACATCTAGTCGAGACGAGTTAGTTTGTAAGTTTTGGTTTATGATTTAAGGTATATAGATTGATACCTGCTGTATTTGACTCTACGTATCACTTCTGTTAAATTCTATTTTATATATATTTGTTATATATTTTTCATATTAGTGTCTAGTGTAAGGTGATATTTTAGGTAAGATGGGTAGGTAATTAAACAATTCATTGTTATTGAAGCAATGTTATAAAGACACCAATTTTAGTCTTCAAATTTCTTACTTTCTAAAAATTAACACATAAAACAGAGAGTATTATAAACATCCTGATCTTTTTCAATAATTTTATTGTATGTCATATTTATATATATTTTTAATACGAATCCACATTTTGTACTTTTAGATAAAATATAATTTTAAGAAATTCTTAGGGCTGGTTGCTAGACTGAGTTTGTGTAATCATGTATTTAATCTAAGCAGACTTATTCTGGGACTTGACTGTTAGGGATGGAGATGTAGTTAACGTATTTTGGTTTTATTTTATTTTGTCGGTATGTTCAGACTAAAATCATTTCTCTATTAAAATGAACTGTTGACTTAGCGACCAGCTCTTATGGTATCATTTTATACTAAAGTAAATTTGTTTTGGTCCTTATGATATTCTGTCTGTTGGATAATATGTTTAATTTCAAAATAAATTTATTATTCAACTTGCATTAATCAACTATTTTTATCTTCAATTGGCTGTAGCACTTAGTGATTTATCATCCTATTGAAATTTGATTTCTCGACTGTTGACTGTATATCTTTAAGGTTTTTTTTTATATTTTACAGTTTAAATCATTAATTTATAATTTTGTTTTTGATGTATTTAAAGTTTTAAAAGCATTGATGTTTAAATATGTTTTTTAACGACTATGCTATATTGTGTTAAATTATAAATAAAAAAAATAGTACGTTCTAATGTTTTTTATAATTTATAGACATGGCACTTTATGTACAAAATAATTGAAAGAAAGAGATGGGTTATATTATTTTGTTTTATATTTATAAAATAGCACATATCTATCATTAAAAACAAAATTAAATTAAGATCATTAGGTTTTTTTTTATTTCTTAGTTTCTTTTTTATTACTAGTTTATTCTTTCTATTGTAGAGGGAAAACAAAATAAATAAAGTATTTTTTGCTTAGAAATAGAGGATGAATTATTTATTTTTTAAACAAAGCAGTTTATTTACTTTTAACAGCTTGAATCTTTTGTTTACAAATAATAGTCACTATTATTAGTATTAATATGATTATTAAATGATAGAAAAATGATCCATTAAGTTGATAATTTTTATGTCAAGCTTTAGTCTATTGCTATATTTAATATTCTGTCGGACCAATTAGCCAGTATGTTCAGATTTAAAGGTTAGACCCAATGGTTTTCACCACAGCCTCTTCATATCATCAAAGGGGAATAGAGACAGTCAGACAGACATTTTTCCTCTTTAGTATTAATTGTTTTCATTATAACACTACTCATGACTTTATAAGATTTTCTTAACTCATCATAAACATTGTCTTTATTATCTGTATATAAATATTTTTCGAGCCTGCGTCCCTAGTCCTGAATCCAGCTCTACTTGTACGGCTACAAAAATAATTTATTATAAATATTATTATACATACTTAATGTTCTTTACATTATCTGTTAAAGTTCATGGATAGTTTATAGCAAGATGTGGATTCGAGGATTTATGAATTATATCATGATTATTATTTAATTTCATATTACTATTTATTTGTTCTCTTTCATATTATTATTTATAAAGGAATAGAATTTTAACATACTTTGTATGTTGTATATAAAATTTCTACTTGCATTGTAAAAGAAAATATATCAATTATTAATTGG
>NW_027113640.1:31075-32295 GCF_000696795.3 Halyomorpha halys | reverse complement strand
TATATATATAGTTTTAATTAAATTGGTAATAATGAATCATTTCTTATATGGAATAAAGTCTCTTTTAATATGATTTTATTTTTCAAGAAGATTGTTTTGATTCAATTAAAAGTAAAGGTGATTCAGTAACAAACAAGTATTTTGGTAAAGTTTATTATCATGGGACAACTATATTATTAAGATTCAGCATGATTTAACTGAGTTTTTTTTTTTAAATTGGATTATGTAACTTGATGGTTCTTATTTTTGTGCCAAATAAACTACCTAACATTATTTTTTTGACATGTGCAAGATTACTATAAGGATAGCTTAACATGAATGTAGTTTAGTGATAAGACACCACCATTAATGAAAACTGAGTTACATCACTTATCTTATATATCTTAAGCAGTGATATAACCTTCTATAGGATATAGGATTACAACAATTTATCTTGTTAAAAATGTTTCTTTATAATCATGTTTGACTTAGTGTAACTGAAATACTGGGCCAGATCATTTTTCCCTTATAAAATGGAGGTCCCAAGAAAGCCGATTTCTTTAAAAAATATTTGCACAGCAAATAATTAAGTAGTTTTTATTTAGATACTTAGCGTGAATTTACATTTGTTTACCTATGGTACATAAGTTACCATTAAAAAAGGATATATGCTTGAACAATTATACTCTCCTTAAAATTATACCTGCTTTTCTTTTTTTTTCTTTTTTTCATGTCCTAGTGATTTCTTGATTCTTAGAAGCTTTCAATACACTCTAAAATACTAATGTTTTATATACAATATCTTCAGTTTTTTTAAACTGTTATGCCTTGTGGTTAATCAAGTTCTAGATTGTATTATTAGCTGATTTTTGCAGTGATACTTTGATTACATTCCTCAAAAAATATTCCCAATAAAGTTATTGTCCCTATTATCTGATTTTCCGATTTATCTGTTTTTTCCTTCAATAATGTGATTATAAATTCCAACCAATACATAACAATATGTTTGTACAATATTATTAATACTTTAAGGTTATATATTTTTTTATATTAGTTGCATATCTATGTGAAGAAGAATCCCTTCTGTCTATTTATAGAATAAGGTTTGTTATTATTATTTATGTATATCTTGGACATATATTTTTCTATAGGTTATTTACAAATAAAGTTATTATGATTTCTTATGACATTTGGAAGAATAATTATGAGAGATAGTTGACCGTGGATGATAAATGAGGAGA
>NW_027113640.1:24848-30755 GCF_000696795.3 Halyomorpha halys | reverse complement strand
GAAACGTCGGCACATTAAAATAAGTTAATCATACTTATTTGTGTTTTTCATTGACCGCACCCCCAACCATCTTGTCCTCATTTGGAAGAATAGTGTTGTAAAATAGTTTCTGAAGAATTTTTAAGGCATGTGATTACCAATGCACTACAGTGTAAGTACACATTTTACGAATATTTTACGCAGTTCTCAAACTGCAGATAACACAATTATCTGCATATATTTACTAACAATATTCTTGGATCACATATTATGTTAGTATCAACTCTTTTTCACTCTGAACAATTAATAATTCTTAGCTCACCCACCTGTATAAACTAATTGGAAAAGATAACATTAATCTGCTCACTATCAATTCATTTTTTTCTCTTTTATGCAGCTAGGCCACCTACATTTAGTGGAGACCAAATTCTTGTAATTTATAATTCATTCATTCTTATCATTATGATGTATATAAGGTTTAGTTAATTAAGAGTGAAAATCAGGTTTTTTAAATACCTTATTTTCTCTGTAAAAGGAACTCTTCTTTTTTTTTTAGAAATCATACAATATCAAAGAAAATTTATCAGTTTGTGAGATATTCTTCCTATGTTTGCAGTAATTTTATTGTTATTTTTTTTATTAATATGATTGTATTTCATTAATATCTGTGATAACAGATTTGTGTATGCTTACCGTTTAATTTCAGATTTCTTTATTGTATTAATTATTTAATTTTATATATAATTTTTTAGTTTAGGAAAAATAATTGTGATAAGAATTTTGAAACTGACTGTGCATAATGGCTCTTATAGTAAAGACAATATGTTATTATATTTTAGCATTAGTTGTGTCAGATAAAAGTATTGTATGATACATAGTTTGTAATTCCTGTCCAGTAATTCTGTAATCATAATGTTAAGTAAAAGTTACGAAATGATATTATTTATTTTGTTTTATACTCTGATTCTATATTTTCTAGTAGTATAAAATGATTATTTATGTCTGTAATCAATAAAAACTACGTACTGTTTAACTTTTTAAAAAAAATTCAGCTTGTCTTAATTATTGTTTCATAAACCCAGTAATTGGAGAAGGTGCGAGTCCAATGAAATTACAAAAATCATAAATCTTTATTAGAAAAAAATTTGTAATTTAAAAAAACTAAGGAATTGTTGGAGCCTTTCTTTTTTCCTAATAATAATTCTTTTTATCATTTTGAAATATTAATTCTATAGAAAATGTTTATTATTTACAACACAGCAATTCTTCATATTTTATGAATTCTATACTTTTTTAATTCATTTGTTTTTAATTGTTCCATTCTTAATCGTTTTTGATAACTCCATTGTAATATTTTAACCAAAATAAACTGTTATATAAAACGGTTGCCATCTTTCTACCGTAGTCGTGTATAGAACTCTTTCACAATATTCAGTATTGATATAAATTGTACTTTTTATAAAATTGAAGAAGAAGTAAATAAATTCAAAGTGTAGTAACATATATTGTATATGAGACTAGGTGACAATATTGTTAATGAGTGGTTTCTTTCATATCTAATTTACTTGTACTTGTGAAATTATCAATAATTATTAGTTAATTTTGTCAATAATCAAGTATGACATTGGTTCAGGCAGAGGTAGATTGCAAAAACAACTCTTATTAGCTAGCAAAATTAGGGTCTCCCACAAATAATTTTTAACAATTAAGTTGCGTAAAAGTACATTCTGAGGCTCTTTAGTAATATACTTTCTTGTTAAAATGTCCCATAGAAAACTAAAACATCAGTCAAGGTAATAATAAAGCAGTTTAACAATATTTTCTGATAAAATATGTGCTTATTAAAATGTACACACTCATAAGAAGAAGGAATTATCTAGTCATACTCTAAGTCAAATTATAATATACTTTAAATCATGTCATTTTATTGTCTAATTTATTGCCTAATTCTCTTATTCACAGCTTCATCATACTTACGCAAGAGAAATTTCTCATCCTTATCTATTTGTGCATTTATAACAAGTTCTTATGATTCATATAGCCCCCATAAAACATGTTAAATACCTAATTCTCTTAACCTATGAAAGTGGTTTACATTTCATAACAAAACTAATTACTACTTAAATCAGAATTAAATTCTTATATTTAAAGTTTCTAGTTGATCTTCAATAAAAATGCAATACACTCTCATGGAAAGGTGGAATTATTTTATCACAGTTAAATTCAAACAAGAATATATTATAAAAACAATATTTTATTGTTATTTTACTACTTAACAGATTTTGTAACTTAATAAAGACATGTACAATTATTCGTGGATGGCAAATAATTACTAGTTAAAAACATGTTTAAATAAATATGATTAAAAAAATATATATAATCTGTTAGTTACGATCAATTAAACAAAAAAATAACAATAGTTTTTTGGCCATAACTCGCTCCCTGTTCATCCGATCGCCTTCATTCTTGCGGCATTCGATTCAGCATGAAATTATCTAAAAGAATCATCCCTTTGCGTCGTTCTAGAGCAAGTAGTTTAGAAGATACGAAATAATTTATAGGTTTTTTGGTCATAACTCTCTCCCTGTTCATCCGATCGCCTTCATTCTTGCAGCATTCGATTCAGCATTCAATTTTCTAAAAGAAACATATCTTTGCGCGCTTCTAGAGCAAGTAGTTTAGGAGATACGAAATATAATATACGCTGTTGGCCATAACTCGTTTCCCGTTCATCCGATCGCTTTCATTCTTCCGGCATTTGATTCAGCATTCAATTTTCTAAAAGAAGCATTCCTTTGCGCGCCTCTGGAGCAAGTAGTTTAGGAGATACGGAATAAAATATACATTTTTTGGCATAACTAGCCATGTAATTACAGTGAGCCAAGCCATTGCCATCAATGGTGAGCAGTTAGTAGTAATAAGGGTCAATGCGATGGTCAACAAGGGAGGCAAACAAAAACAAATCGTGCAGGACATCTTATAATCAATCTGGGGGCAAGCCGTGTAAAATCAGTGGGCAAGCCGTGTATAATCTGAGGGCAAGGCATGGGCAATTATGGTGCAAGCCGAGTAAAATCAGTGGGCAAGCCGTGTAACATCAGGGGGAAAGCCATTGTCAATCAGGGGGAAAGCCATGGTCAATCAGGGGGCAAGCCGAGTAAAATCAGGGGGGTAGCCATGTAATTACAGGGGGCAAGCCATTATCAATCAGGGGGCAACCCGAGTAAAATCAGGGATAGCCTTGTAAAATCAGAGGGCAAACCGAGTAAAATCAGGGGGCAAGCCATGGTCAATCAGGGGGCAACCCTAAAAAAATCAGGGGCCAGCCTTGTAAATTAGGGGGGAAGCCGTGTAAAATATGGTGGCAAACCGAGTAAAATCAGGGTGCAAGTCGTGTAAAATAAGGGAGAAAGCCATTGTCAATCAGTGGGCAAAACACGTATAATCTGAGGGCAAGACATGGGCAATTATGGTGCTAGCTGAGTAAAATCAGTGGGCAAGCCATGGTCAATCAGGGGGCAAGCCGAGTAAAATCAGGGGGAAAGTCATTGTCAATCAGGGGTCAAGCCATATAATTTGGTTCTTTTCGGTCATAACATGCTTCCTTTTCATCCAATTGTCTTTATTCTTGCGGCATTCGATTCAGCATTAAATTTTCTACAAGAAACACACCTTAGCACGTTTCTAGATTGGGTTGTTCAGGAGATAAAAATAATTTGCACGTTTTCGATTATAACTCGCTTCCTGTTCATCCGATCACGTTCATTCTTGCGGCATTCGATTCAGTATTAAATTTTCTACAAGAAGCACCTCTCTGTACGCTTCTAGAATTCGTTGTTCAGGAGATAAAAATATTTTAGACGTTTTCGATCATAACTGGCTCAAGCGAGGAGGCAAGCCATAGTCATTCAGGGGGCAAACCGTGTAAAATCAGGGGGCAAGCCGAGAAAAATCAGGAGGCAAGCCGTGTAAAATATGGGGGCAAACCGAGTAAAATCAGGGTGCAAGCCTTGTAAAATAAGGGGGCATGCCGTTGTCAATCGGGGTCAAGCCCTATAATTTGGACCTCTTCGGTCATAACTCACTCTCTGTTCATCCGATGGTTTTCATTCTTGCGGCATTCGATTCAGCATTAAATTTTCTACAAGAAACACTCCTTTGTACGCTTCTAGAATGCGTTGTTCAAGTGATAATAATAATTTACTTAATGTATTTTAAGTACAGTTGTAAATATCAATAAATAAATTTTTAAAAAAAGATTTTTTATGCATAATGTATACTCTTCTTGTGTGCATTGTGGCATAATTATTTATAATTTGGTCGTTAATATATATTGCTAATAGCTTAACAACATTTAAATACTCATAGATCATTTTGATCGGTTAAAGTTTAGTGATGTAATGAAGTGTGTTATTATACGAAATTTTTTTCTAATACTTAGTTTATGAATACCTCTCTGTTCTTTAAAATACGAAAGCGTACGATTAAAGGGGCCTCTACATGTTGGCCGAGCCATGGCGAACTCAGACATACGCGAGCATGTGGATGGGTGGCTTGGCTTGGTTGGCCTAGGCTCGTTGCCGAGCCGTCGAGAGTCGGTTTTTTGGCCACAGATCAAAGGGGTTCGTGTAGCATCTACACCATTGTTCTTTTTCTAGTTGCAACTGAGAGCTGTTAGGAGGTTAAAGGTGTTTGTTGGTACTTTTTATTATAAGTTTTATATTTAATCTTATTTATTTATATTTAATTTCCTTTTTTTGTAATAAAAATAATACAATCCAAGTGCAATGCTGAAACTACTAGTACGTCCGCCATGCTTGCCTCTCTGAATAACACTGACATGTGGATGGTCCGCTCTTTGTTTGCCGAGCATTTGTACGAGCCTCCGATCCGTGGCGAGCGGCCAACATGTGGATCCACCTTAATGTACTATGAAATCTTTCCATTAGTCCATTTGAATCTGGCAATTGAATAGCTGTGTAGCTTGTGTTCAAAATTATTGAATCTTAATAAATCTGAAATTAATGAATTTCTGGATTGAACTGTTATCGATTACTACATGTTTTGGTAAGTTGATAAGAAAAATAAGATAATTGTTCATTAGCGATTTCGGTGAACTGGACATTTTTCAATTTATAAACTTGCGAAAATTTGGAAAAAGTACCGATTAAAGTTCAATTTGTTAGAGTATCTTTAAGTTATAATTATGATCGTATTTTGACACAACCCAAATTTCAAATTGTCAATCTAATTTTGAATTAATTTTCGTATGAGGCCAATCGTACAATCTTTAGATTCTATTAAAAGGTTTCTTTTTGATTGAGGATATAGTCTTTGAGGGTACAATAGTTCCGAAACTTCTTTATACGGTTTCCACTTGAGAATCAGGTACTACAAAAAAAAAAAAAAAAAAAATGAACCTCAGAGAACTTGTAAGAGTTCAAAGATTAATTACAATAGAAATCAGTAGAGCCTTTCATATAATCTCTTATGACGCTGCCTGCGTCCTAATATAAATATTACCAATAGGATACAAAATAAAACATACGACACTTTATAAAATTAAAAATCAGAGCTCAAAATACAAGGATATCAGACAAAACAGTACTAAACTAGAAGTAACAGCTAAACAATGTGTTGGGGCGAGGGGTGTTTCGTATGTGAAAACCGACCTCTTCCCCAGAGGGTAATGTTCGCTGGTTCGAGATAAAATAAACAAAAAAAATAACGGAGGACCTGAAATAAATATCACATAAAAAAAAATAATTGAGAAAATGAAATAATAAAAAAAATAACTTTCCAAGTGATACAAAAATTTAATTAATTAAAATATAAACAAAAAAAATGAACTGTAATGTTGTTACAAAAAAAAAAAAGATAGTGTGTCGTGGAGTAAAGTGATAAACATATTTTGATACATATAAACAA
>NW_027113640.1:6748-14593 GCF_000696795.3 Halyomorpha halys | reverse complement strand
AGGGCTGCTCACAATCTTATAGTTATAACATTTAACATGGTAAAACAATTAACATTTAACACAACATCATGAATACCCCTAATATAAATATTAATAGATTTTTAAAAAAATAATGAAAAAACACGACTTACTTATAATATAATATAATTATGATCATCAATGAAAACTGCATAGCCAAATCTGCTGCTAGCAGTACTCAGCTACCCATCGACTGTATTTCACTTCCTTTATCCTTCATCCTAAAAAAATGTATTATTACTGAACTCATTTAGAACTAGGACAGCTGCTGGCAACTTTCGACTAAGGGTCGACCTCTGCACAAATACCAAATACAACCTAATACAACACTATGCAACAATAAAAAATAAATTAATAAAAATTAATTATGAGAGATCCTTGATCCTTAATAGTTGAAGTGCAACGATTAAAAAAAAAAAAAAAAAAAAAAAATTAAAATTGTACGTTTTTCCTTAACTACTGTAGTTAACTACAATAGTGATCTATGTTGATTTAATTTGTGATGATATATTTTTTAATAAAATAACTTTAATTAACATTAATGATTAATAAAATAACAATCCCTCCAAAGCTTTAACTAAATGTTCAAAAATTTCGTATTATAGTATATCCCATCGCCTTCCAATGATTTTGTATACCTATTTTGTCAGAAGTGTATACCTCATTTTAATAATTTTATATACTTATTTTGCCAAAAACAATGATTAGAAATTTCCTTAAATTTGTTGAAAAAAAAAACAAAATCCAATTTTTGAGAAAATAACCTAGAGTTGTAAAAATACTATATTAATTTCTATATACATTCAAAATTATTGAATCTCAACGATTCGTTATGTTCGTGGAAGTATTTTTTACCGAGTACTTCCTTGTACGCTGTTCGTACAAATGAAAATTAGAGAATTGCGGTCGTGCTGTCCTTGGCATTACATAACTTGACTGACTGCCTCAGGAAAACTGGACTAACCAGTGTGTTCAATCTACTTCAGTCCTCGCCAGGGAGAACTTCTTGTTTCTGATGATGTCAATCTTTCCGATCTATATCTTTCTCTTCACTCTACATCAAGTCACTTCCTCTGTAAGTATATATCTATCAACTGTGATTGTACCCGATCTATTAAAACTTGGAATATATTTTATTTAATTGCTAACGTTTGATTTCAATTACAACGAACCCCATGAACGAAAATGTGTATAACTTATATTCTGATCGTGATGATTTTTATGAACTATCGTTGTAATTAAAATTTTGGTGTTATATTGAATATTCGTCTACAAGCGGGACTACTCAAAGAAAACTGAACTGGGTGGTTATTAACCACTTAGTGATGCGGGAAGTGATTTAAATCTTTTCTCTGCCTTAATTTAAATATTACTTTTCTCATAAAACCTTTATCTTTTATACTTATATCAACTATCTTCCTGATTTCATTCACCACACACACAATGCCACTTATATGCAGACGATCTCCATATCTATCTTTCCTTCGATCCCACCGAGATGCTTGAGACCATCCAAAAGATACAAGAAAATATTGACAGCATTAACGCGAGGGGTTTAAGAATGATTTGAACCTGAATGTAGAAAAAACCAATGCCATTCTTATTTGTTCCAAGTGCTTCCTCCATTCCCTCCCTTACTATCCCCTACTCTTCCTTAACAACCTACCGATTCACTTCTATCCTACAATAAAAAACCTTGAAGTCTTCTCCGACCAACACCTCTCCTTGAATAATCACATTTCCCAAATCCCACACAAATCCATAACTGTACTCAAACAATTCCTAGATTCCGAGATTCCATTCCTTTAAACACCCGTCAGCTCCTAGTATCCTCTCTCGTTTTCCCCCACTTCGACTATGGTTCCTTGGTCTATGGATGGCTATCTGCAGGACTAGAGTTGAAACTGAAGAGACTCCTGAATTGCTTCTAAGATTTATTTTTGGGTTTCCAAGGCGCTCTCAAGTCTCCTCTAGTATACCGAGTTGAAGTGACTCTATCCAACCTCCTTGGCGTTATTCATTCGCCAGTCCTCATTCATTCTTTCCTTTAAACAACACCTATTCCTCCACTTACTGTATTACCAAACCTCCGCATCATTGTGAACAAATAAATAGGCATATATTTATTAACACTATAAACAGTAGTTGAGCCAATATCCCATTGTAATTGCATTTTACTTACTGGAAACTTGTAAATGCTTGCCAGACAAAAATCTTAATCTATGAACTATGTATTTATTCTTTTTCCAATATTTTTCTAGAAAAACGAAATTCAACTCTTCCGCTGTCAGAAAAAATCACCTCGACCATCTCTTTTCTTAAAACCTTAAAAATTAATCAATCAGAAAATGACCATCCACCCTGGACCCATTATCGACCTAAAACTATTCTAGAACTCTCGAAATACTGTAAGCACAACACTGAACATTCTCGATATAAAGCTCATTTATCTCGCCTTATCCAAAACATGCCGACAGTCTTTACAATCTTCACAGACGGATCAAAGTCAGAACAGTCAACAGCATCAGCTTTTGTTACCAACAATTCCACGCACAAAATCAAACTACACAAGCTATGTGATATATTCACAGCTGAACTAAATGCAATAGCAGCAGTATTATATTTCTGTTTGTCTTCAAACCGAAACAACATCATAATAGTAACAGATTCACTAAGCTCGTTAAAAGCCATAGATTACATGTACCCGAAACACCCCAAAATTTCTAAGATCCACTACTATATAACCACCCTAGTAAATCTGGGCATATCAGTACAATTTATGTGGGTTCCGAGCCACGTGGGAGTCACAGGAAACGAACTGGCTGATCGAGCTGCTAGAGAAGCACTCACGCTACCGGGACGCGGGAAAATCGTTTTAACTCCAATAGAGATGAGCAGACCCCTTATAAGGAAAATTACAGATGGGTGGCAATCTATGTGGAACGAGAGCCCCGTGAGTAAGCTGAAAACTATAAAGAAGGAAGTTAGAGCATGGAGTACCTCCAGCCGCAAATGTCATAGAGAGGAAGTTGTGCTCACTAGACTGAGGATAGGACACACAAGACTCACTCATTCCTACCTCATTACAAAGGAGACGCAACTAAAATGTAAACACTGTAATAACAATATGACAATTGGCCACATCTTTGAGGAATACCCATACTTTACGTCACAACTCAGCAGATTTGGATTGAAACCTGACAAATCATCAGCCCTCAGAAACGATGACAAAACCATAGAATCGGTACTTAAATTTTTGAGAACACAAAATATAATTGCAGAAATATGATGAAAAAAAAAGGCGTTTGTATAAAGTATAGACATGTGCATGTGAGTGTTTATGTGTATGTGTGTGTACGTGTGTATGTGAAAATATATATATGTGGGTGTGAATATATGTATGTGTATGTATAGACGTATGTTGCTGAAAACTAATAGGAAGTAAATGGCGTTGATGACTAAGGAGGTTTTACGCCGTTAAACAAAACAAAACAAACATACAATTGCATTTTGTTGATTATTTGAAGATTTATTGCTAAGCCTAACAATATATAAAGTCTTAAACTTTCCAGGTATTTTTTACAATGTTATACATTTATAAAATAGGTTTCATTCCTATATGCAAATTAGAGAAGCATTATACACATTGTTTAATTTTTATGATTTTCAGATACAGAATGATGAACAAATGGAACTGAAGCCGTCAGCTGATGACGTCACCACAGATGGTACTTATATTGAATTAAAAGATACTCCCCTACACCTTGCTTTAGAAAATGGTAATCTAAATGAGTTTCACAAACTTCTTGATAACTCCACTAATGTTAATATTAAAGGATCTGATGGACTTACGCTTTTACATATCGCTGCTAGGGAAGGCTACGAGTCGATCGTAAATTTGCTTTTGTCCAGAAAGGCAAGAGTAGACATAGAAGACAATATCAATAGTACTCCAATACATCTTGCACTTTATAACAAAAACTCCAATATTGCTAAGATACTTATTGACCACGCTACTAATGTCAATATTAAGAATTATTATGGTGAAACACCTTTACAAGTGGCTGCTAAGTTTGGCTACGAATTGATAGTAGATAAGCTGCTGTTAAAAAATGCGAGTGTAAACACAAGAGACAATACCTATAACACTCCGATGCATGAAGCAGTTAAAAATGGGCACCTCAATGTTGTTAAGATACTTGTGAATCATGGTGCTGATGTAAATATTGAAGGAAGTAATGGTATGACACCGCTACATTTAGCTGTACAACAGGGCTCCGAATCTATCGTTAATTTTCTTTTATCCAAAAATGCAAAGGTAAACATGAAAAACAATGTCAATGACACTCCAACGCATTATGCAATTTATTATGGGAAATTCAATGTCCTTAAGATTCTCCTCAGCCACGGTGCTGACGCTAGTATCAAAGGATCTGGTGGTTTTACACCTTTACATTTGGCTGCAAGGGAGGGTAAAGAATCTTATGTTAAGTTGTTGTTGTCGAAAAATTCAAATGTAAACCTAAGAGACAATACCAATAATACTCCAATACATCTTGCAGTTAAGAATAATAAGTACAATATTACAGAGGTACTTATCAACAACGGTACCGATGTTGATATTAAAGGTATGGATGGTAGTTCAAGTTTACATATCGCTGCTGAGAAGGGGTACGTTCATATCGTGAGTTTTCTGTTGTCCAAAAACGCAAATATAAACATAAGAGACAATCTAAATAACACCCCACTACATCAAACAGTAAAAAATAATCATCTCGATGTTGCTAAGACACTTCTGGAACAAGGTGCAGATGTCAATATAGTAGGAAATAAGGGCCAGACACCGCTGCATATAGCTGTTGATAATGGTCAAGAATCCATGGTAAATTTACTATTGTCGAATAATGCCAGAGTAGATATAAAGAATCAGATTGGTATGACTCCATTGTATTTAGCTGTAAATCACAAGAATTTAAACACAGCCAAAATTCTCATTGAACACGGAGCTAACGTAAATAGCGGGACGGGTAATGGGATGACCGCTTTGATGGTCGCTGCAGTAAACGGTGATGAAGCTATTGTGAATTTACTTATTTCAAGAAATGCTTCTTTAGAAAGAAGAGACAATAGCGGTAATGCCGCAATGCACTACGCAGCGTTCAATGGAAATGTTAACGTAATAAAGACGTTACTTGCTCACGGTGCATATGTCAATAATAAAGGAGAGAATGGCAAGACACCTCTCAATTTTGCGGTTCGAAAGGACTTTGAATATTCAGAAAAATCAGATGAGGAAACTGAAGACCAGGGATTAGTGCATTACCACAATACTACCATACCTGTTACTGAAGAAAATGAAATAGTCGCTGCGATAAAAACTCTAGTGGAACATGGAGCCAAAGTGAATTCTCAAAATCTCCTTGACCAAACAGTCCTCCACGAAGCTGCTGCAATAGGTTATGCTCGAGTCGTTGGCTATCTGCTCTCACAGAACGCCAGTTTCAGTATCGAAGATTATGTTTGCTTCACCCCTCTGCAGTGGGCGGCTAATAATGGATATTTAGATGTGATAAAGACTTTGTTGGAATACGGCGATGATGTCAACAGAAAAGGTTGTAATGATATCACAGCCTTACACCTATCAATTAGAAGAAATGATATTATGTTGATTAAATTTCTTTTGTCTAAGAATGCTGATCCAAATGTGATGAGCGAAGATGGGCGAACACCTTTAGACTTAGCCTTTGATCCTTTATCTGAAGAAGTTATAAAACTACTGTTGGATCATGGAGCCAAAGTGGAGGATAATAGTTTCTTAGGCTCGAAGATTCTTTTTGATGCAGTTTCAAATAAATTAATAGATATTGTAAGGCTACTTTTGGATAAGACTGAAAATATAACTTCTTATCCGACAGTCATTCTAAATCATGCCATTGGGACGCGGTTTGCAGAAGGAATCGATATTCTCATCTCTCATGGAGCAAATATTGTGGAGAAAGATATCCATGGCAATCTCCCGCTTACTTCAGCAGTTATTTCGGGAAGTTCACATTTCGTTAAATTAATTTTGGAAATAGGAGCAAATAGATTTCCTAAGAAGAATTTTCAAACTTTCTTAGATGCTGGATCTGACGTAAAGCTTCTTACGTTCAAGAACGACGTGATTCAGATCCATAGTGTGGCAGCACTGCACATAGCTTCCTATAACCGGCTCACGGAAGTTATAGGACTGTTGATATCTTATGGTGCTTCACTAGATGTTAGAGATAGACGAGGATATTCATCGCTTCACTTTGCCTGTGAGAATGGGCATGTTGAAGTAGCAAAACTGCTTTTACGATCTGGAGCCAACAAAAGCTCAGCTGATATCAATGGTACGACTCCCCTACACATCGCCTCCAGGCTAGGTCTCTCTATAATTGTCGAATCACTGCTTTCCGATCCACCAGCTGCCATTGATCAAGCAGACAATAGTGGATCCACAGCACTTCATTTTGCAGCTAAGGGCGGATCTTTGGAAACAGTCATGTTGTTACTGAATCTTGGTGCTGATAAAGAAGCTAAGAATATTGATCTCAAAACTCCACTGCATTTTGCTTCTGTCGAGGGCCATGAGGATATTGTGAAAATATTAATCGATGGTGGAGCAGAAGGAGATGCATCCGATGTTCATGGTATGACACCATTACATTTCGCCGCAAGAGAAGGATATGAGGATGTGGTATGGTCGATTCTTCATTCTGGCGTCTTTGTCGATAGTAGAAACAAAAATGGTAGTACACCACTTCACCTTGCATGCCAACAAAGCACCAAATTCACAGGTTTTGAACAATCGAAAGTTGTGGATTACCTTTTATTTTATGGTGCCAATTTGGATGCAAAGGACCACAATCAAATGACCCCACTACATATTGCATCTAGGGATAATTCCTCAAGTGTTATTCAACAACTTATAGATCATGGAGCGGACCCTTCAAGCAGGGATGCTTTACTCAACCAACCTATCCATTATGCCGCGTTATATGGACATTATAATATAATACTCGGGTTACTTGGCGATGAAATTGGGATACATCAAGGTATATCTGTGAATATTAACCATGAAACTCCTTTGTACTTAGCATCAAGAGAAGGGCATACAGAAGTAGTTACATTGCTCTTACAGGTTGGAGTCGAAAGTCTACAACCTGACATAAAGGGAAGGACTGCTTTACATCGCAGCGCTGGCAGGGGTCATTTAGGAATAGTGAAACTTCTTCGCCAAGCCCTTCTAAATAAAGAAAAAGAAGATAAGTGGGGCTTTACTGCATTAAACTACGCTGCTTCTTGGAGAGGACGTCACGAAGTTATAGGATATCTTTCTACTACTCAACTAAATATCACATTGTCATTTTATTTAAACAAATCAAATCCTTTTGAACCTTATTTGGAGAATCAAAAATTTATAACAGTGAAAAAGTTACCTGGAGTAAAAGTGGGAATACCTTATTCGTTTAAGGTAGGTAGTGCGGAAAAGGTAAAGTACATAAGTTAACTAAATAATATTGCATTCTTTCTTTTAAAATAATTCAACATTAGATGCACTAATAGTTGCGAATTGCCCCTATCTTGGAAGAAGCTTTTCTCTTTTTTTCTATCCTTTTCTAAAGCCTCACGAATAATTGATTAGTAATGGTCTGAACTCAGGTAGGCAAGTTATGTCATTAAGTTATTTAATGGTAGTTGACAAATTTCTGCGAAGTGACTGTCGGATTTAAGTAATCCGATTTTTTTTTTCCGAACCCTCTAAAACAGAAATAAAAAGTGAATTAGTAAGTGCATTACTGT
>NW_027113640.1:2992-3993 GCF_000696795.3 Halyomorpha halys | reverse complement strand
TTTTTTGACCGCACCCGGACCATATTCCTTTCATCTTTACACACGGTCAATCAATAATCTTCCAATATATAATTTATACTAACTCAATAACCCATAATTGCCCCTCCAGGGATTAACACTTTATAAAATAAGGGAAAATATATGCATACTAATTAGCGGAAAGTTTCACAATTTTCAGCCCCCCTTTTCCACACTATTAATTTATTATAATCGTAAAATTTCACTAGGGACACCTGCAGTATAGCACGAGCAGATGCCGATGTAAACAGTGACATTATTAATCACATATCGAATATGAGACGTTAAGTTCGCTCCAACCGTTCCAGGCTGAATGGAACGTGTAACAACCGTCAACGAGAAATCTTCTGTGCATTTTTGGAATGATGGTGAGCTACCAGAATTCCATCGGTTTTAAACTAATTGAAGTCAGGTCTAAATTCATCTAAATAAGCCAAAGGAAAAACTGTCAATCAACATCAAAAACATTGGTGTTGTTATCTTGTAATTTTGAGAATTTTTCAACAAGTAGTTAATTATTTTTAAAAAAATATTCATACTAACAAAAAAATATTACGAAAATTGTGGAATTTTAATATGCCTAAGATTTCCACTATTTTTACTTTTATATATCAATAAATGAAATATGGAATGAAAGTGTTGTGATTGTGAAAAATTTCTAATTCAAGTTTTCGAAAAAAAAGCACGGCTTTTGTGAATGCTTGTGTGTATGAACAACCCATTTCAAAAACGAAAAGTCCTGCGTAACTGAAATTAACTTTCTTTTTATTTTTTGAAAGAGTTTGTTGAAAAATCACAAATAAAATTTAAATTTCTAAACCTTATATATTGATAAATATTACAATCTGCCATTGTTGGGCAGTAGGTAATAGTGCAAACTAGTTACATTTATATTGCTATGTATTGACAATCCGGGGTATTATTAAGGTGTTTCGTCATCTGCCCCTATACCTGGTCAGGGTATCCTTCTGGGAAGCTTTTAG
>NW_027113640.1:2213-2942 GCF_000696795.3 Halyomorpha halys | reverse complement strand
TTTAATTTTACATATGAGCTATCCATTCAAGGAGCTAAATCCGATTTTCGCCGTTGTTTTTTGAATTTATATAAAGTCGGGGTCGGGGGTCTCATTTCCTGATGCCCCCCCTTGCCACGGACTCCGGAAGGCCTCGAAGACGCTGCGACTGCAATACCGCCCCAGCCTATGCACTATGCAAGTTAGGACCTGGCCTACCCCTACCATCATACCGGAGTACAGGACACGCTGGCCAGCCTCTGAGAGAAAAAGACGTCTCTTCAGACACCAGGCGAGGATACATGGTTTTCACCATATTCGCCAACTGCTGAACCTGCACCGGGAAGCGGCTAGAATACGTCACCGCGCCGGCGAAGACGTCACTCAGATAAGCCAATCGAATATATGAGACCCCAATGCTCTATTGTTATACTATTATAGATATATAATTTATGAAAGGACGGACCATATTCCTGATGAAGGAATATGGTCCGGGTGCGGTCAAAAAAACTCAAATAGTAGAAATATACTATTTTAATGAGCCAACCTTTCGCCCCACGTTGCAGGGCTTCTTCAGGGCTAAAAAAAGATACAAACACATAGTTACATAAGGAAAACAAAAACATAAGTGTAAAATAACAGGGGTATAGAATGTAAAAAAGTAAGATATAATAAGAAAAATTAAAGGTAGTAAATAGTAAATGTAAAGGGTAATAGTAACAAATAGATAACAAAAGAAATATTAAAGAA
>NW_027113640.1:0-444 GCF_000696795.3 Halyomorpha halys | reverse complement strand
TAATCAATTAATTAACTTATTTTGGATAATTGCCTTCAGCGATTATCCTGGCATCCCAAGTAAATCTGCTACTAGTACACAGCAATATTAAAATAAAAAATAAATAAATAAATTTAAAAAACGTATAATAAAAAATAAGTAAATAAAAAAAATACATACAAATAAATAAAATCTCTCTCTAAATATAAATAAACAGAAAGAAAAAACTCAAACAATGAACATAAAAAGAAAAAAAAAGTGTAATAATAAAATAAAAATAATCACTAAGGCTCATTTGTACTTTTGTGTACAATATTTACTCTATTGACCTGAGAATCCCCAAGCCCACTCATCACCCACTCTTTGAGACCTCACACCGATGTGAGCCAGTGGAAGATAAGTAAGCTAAAGCTGCAAACCCTAAAATGTTAATAAAACTCAAGAATATTGAAACGCTATATATAT
>NW_027113639.1:4826-5298 GCF_000696795.3 Halyomorpha halys | reverse complement strand
TATACACATCAAGTAAATTTGCTGTAAGTGATATTATGATATGATACAAACATGTGGAGAATCTACCCATTGATAGAACTCCAAAAACATTTCTAGAGGAGAAGATCTCGCGGCCATTTTCTTTTCAGACGCCTAGGAAGATGATTAGGTAGAGAAGGAGAAGCCAGGTTAGAAACTAGTTGGTTTGGGTGGTTGGGAATTTTATCATGGAAGGATTGGTATCTGGTTCTGGCCAAATCGGCAACATATGGGACATTGAGGTTCTGATGGATGATTCGATTTGTGATAAAGTAAGGGTCATTAAGGATTTTACGAAGGATTTTGGACTGTAAGGATTGGATTCGAGAGGAATTCGATGGTTTAGTGAAGCCTCATAACTCAACTCCGTATGTCCAGATAGGCCTTATAACAGTCATGTAGATCAGTCTTTTGTAATGGATTGGAAGTTTGGACCGTTTGTCTAGTAAATGTT
>NW_027113639.1:0-1501 GCF_000696795.3 Halyomorpha halys | reverse complement strand
ATAGGGATCTTAATATGGGTTGGTAAATGATATGGGGAAAAGACATATAAATTTATACATTATTTTATATTGCACAAAATTGCATATTTTAGGGTTTTCCGCGATTTTGCACGTTTTAAGTTTTTTCTTCACAAAGTTTTACTCTTCTTAGGTAAAATTTTAATCTTTGTTGCTTACAATTTAATAATCGAATTGAATATCTCATATTATAGACATAGGTGTATGTGTTTATATATGTTTATTAAGTAAATAATATTTACACGTTTCAATTTAATTTAATTTTTTTAAATGAAATATTTGAGGGAAAACCAATGCGTTGGTTAACTTATGAAGAGTCAAATTCAACCTAAAAATTTATAAATAAAAAAATTTAAAACAAGTAATCACAATTGTTGTATTATCTTATTATAGTATTAACCGGTTGTTTCAGGTAACTATGAGAAAGTCTCTCCAAAATAAGCTTGTTATAGAGAACTTTTAATCAAATTTTTTAGAATTTTTCTACATCAACTTATTACTTTTTTGGTTAATGATTCATTCGTCTATAGAACACAATTGAAAGGCTGACCGAGAGAACACGTTACTTAAAATTTTAAGAGAAATTAAAAAGGGAATTTCGCTCGGAGAAAATTTACCTTTCTACTTAGTGTCGTGCATATTTTATGAAAAGTGGTGTTGAAAATTAAATTCCATCCTTTATAATAGCGAGCCGTTCGGAGCTGAGGAGTAGCAAGCTTGGAACTGCATAGGCGCCGGTTCGAATCCGGCCTAGAACTTTGACTTTTTATGGCACCTCCGCGAAATTAAACTTGACCTACCACCATGGTTAGAATAGGGTCGTACCCTGTAGATAACGCCCTTTATATCACATATGAAGGAGATCATTTACTTCTAAAAAGTTGATTATTATCTTACTTTATTCTCGGATTTTACTCTTATTCCCTTTTTTCTATCTTTTAGTGTGCACTGTTTTTATATTTCTTTTTTATCTGTTGTTATTTCCGTTTTTACCAAATGTCCAAAAACCTTTCGTTATTGTTATTTAATTTTACGTTTCACTGCACATCTTTTATTAATTTTGAATTTACATTGTTAATTTATTTTTACCTCATTTAGGTGGTCGTATCTTTTTTGGCCCTGACGAAGCCCTGCAACATGAGGCGAAACGTTGGCTCATTATCAATAATTTGGGATTTTTTTTATTGACCACACCCGACCAACTCCCTTTTTTAATAAATTATTAATACATTTTATATTGAATATTAAATAATATAAATGCGATACAGTTATGTTTCAATAACAATAATGATATAACATTATTTACACTGGCAAGGATATCACTTATATTTTATAATTAGAAGTTTAGTTTTTTATTAATAGTAATGTACAATCATACATTTAAAAATGTGTAAAGAAGATGGCCTCGTGACCTTATATTGTAAACTGTTTTTAGAGTTCTACTACTGGGTAGTTTCTCTACATCCTGTATCATATCATTATG
>NW_027113638.1:20994-21367 GCF_000696795.3 Halyomorpha halys | reverse complement strand
TGATGTCAACTTTTCGCTATTGTCAACTTCATTCAGCGAATGATGAGTTTAATCCCCTGACGCTGGATGATACCGGATTAGAGTGATGAAGTCAATGTTTCTTTAACACTATAACCTGCCACAGTAAATTTCTAATATTCTTAATTATCTGAGTCTTATCTAACTATAGCCAGCAATGGATCTTCTCGCAACACAAACCCTATTACTTCGATGTTTTTCGATATATACAAAAACTGCTTATTTTATATTATCTGAAATTGCTTAAATGTTGTTTATTTCGGTTAGGCGTTTATCTGTCGATAATTTTTTATTTTCTAGAGATTCTATAATAATTCTCCAATTCCCCATCTTCAAAACTTTGGTAAAATATTAT
>NW_027113638.1:13777-16884 GCF_000696795.3 Halyomorpha halys | reverse complement strand
AAAAAAACTTGGTTATTTGAATTCCATAACAGGTAGACGGCCTGGGTTGAGAGTGATAAGGTCTTTTTCTCCTTAACTTTTTTCTGCATAGATTACTCTCTTTTTGCGGAAACGTCGTACTTCACATATGTTTTTACTCTGAGACTCGTCTGTAGCTTGAATATGGTAAGGTATTACAAGGCCATTATAATTATAATGTCCATTTTTCGTTGTCGTCAACTTCATTCAGCGAATGATGAGGTAAATCCCATAACGCTGGATGATCCCTGATAAGAGTAGTGAAGTCAATGTTTCTTAACACCATTAGCTCTCTTAAAGGAACTACTTTGTCCAGAACGCGCTTATTTTCAAATATTCGTATATATCTGAGTTCTATCTATTTATGGCCACCAATAAATATTCACGCAAAAAAGCACAATTACTTCGATGTGTTTGGTATATTAAAAAATTTCTTATTCTGTCTAATCTGTTAATTACTATCTATATCTAAATCTAGTTTAATCTAGTCTAAAGTCTAAATCCCATAACGCTGGATGATCCCTGATAAGAGTGATGAAGTCAATGTTTCTTAACACCATTAGCTGTCTTAAAGGAACTACTTTGTCCAGTACGCGCTTGGTTTCAAATATTCTTATATATCTGAGTTATATCTAACTATGGGCAGCACTGAACCTTTTGGAATGCGAGTAGTCCGTGGTTTACTGCAAGTGTGTTAAATAGAAGTTTTGTTTCTTGGGCTATGATTCCTACTTTTGGAATGTATAAAGTGCCGTTTCGAATAGCTTAATAGGTTAAATTCCATAATAGGTAGACGGCCCTAGATCAAAGTGAAAAGTCTATTTTCCCAATTCTCTTTTTTTCTGCCATTAAGTAATTCAATTTCGCATATACCTCGTAATTCACATATACGTTTACTGTGAAAGTGGTCTCTAGCTTAAATATGGTGAGGTAGGGATTGGCTTTTATGTTGATTTGTGACTTTGCAATGGGAGTGCATAGGTCGAGTGGTCCTGGGTTGATGGCAAGTGTGTTTAATTATTTTAATATAAAAAGGAGTGTTATTTTTAAAAATCTGCTGCGGTATTTATCTCCTAATTTTGAGTTAAAATGAACCCTCCCTTGTTTCTTAACAGATATTTCCAAACCAATTTTCAAATAAACTTTCAAGTTGACAGATCGACTGAATCAAATTCAAACATCAAGTGAAATATTAAACCCTTTCATAGTCTATATTCATCCTTTTTTTCTCTGATAATAAAAATGGTTAATTATTTTAAGCAAACAATATTAAAAGTGCTTAATTTAATGAGGTAAAGAAGCCATTTTGAAATTTCAGCCATATCAAATTATTTCAATGAGGTCAAGAGCGAGCTGATATTAAAGATCATTTATTTTTAGACTAACTTAATGAGTTTAATCGAAATTATTAGAGCTGTTTTGGAAAAAAATATGCATAAAATTGATGGTATAAAGTGGCACTTCTGCTTGGTTGATTTCACCAAAAAATATGCGTAAAATTGATGGTATAAAGTGGCACTTCTGCTTGGTTGATTTCACCAAAAAATATGACGTAACATCTCCGGTATACAACTGTTTTAAGTATGTAATTTTGGTTTTGTAAAACTTTTAATTTTTCAGCTTGACAGTTTTTTAGAATAGAACTTTTTTGCGAGGCTTGGATATTTTGACTTACGGAACCTCAAAATGCCTTTTTCTGTCGAAAACTTGAATTCAAATTTACTTACTACATGTTTTGTTTCTTGGACTCAATTCCAAAAAAAAAACTTGGTTATTTGAATTCCATAACTGGTAGACGGCCTGGGTTGAGAGTGATAAGGTCTTTTTCTCCTTAACTTTGTTTTCTGCATAGATTACTCGCATTTGCGGAAACGTCGTACTTCACATATGTTTTTACTCAGACTCGTCTGTAGCTTGAATATGGTAATGTATTACAAGGCCATTATAGTTGTAATGTCCATTATATTATATTCGTTATTGTCGTCAACTTCATTCAGCGAATGATGAAATTAATCCCCTGACGCTGGATGACCTTTAATAAGAGCGATAAAGTCGATGTTTCTTTAACACTATAACCTGCCACAGTAAATTTCAAATATTCTTAATTATCTGAGTCTAATCTAACTATAGCCAGCAATGGATCTTCTCGCAACACAAACCCTATTACTTCGATGTTTTTCGATATATACAAAAACTGCTTATTTTATGTTATCTGAAATTGCTTAAATGTTGCTAAATTCGTTTAGACGTTTATTTGTCGACAATATTTTTTTTCTAGAGATTCTATAATAATTCTCCAATTCCCCATCTTCAAAAGTTTGGTAAATTATCACGTGGTCGTTATAGTTGTGACGACCACTTTTCGTTATTTTCGTCAACTTCATTTAGTGGATGATAGGTCTAATTCCATTACAGGGGGGTACACCCGCATAAAGGTGATTAAGTCTAATTTCTCTTTTCTCTGTTTGCAGCCATAAAAGAATTCACTTTTGCGGAAACGTCGTAATTCACATATGTTTATAGTCTGAGACTCGTCTGTAATTTTCAAATATCTTAATTTTATATTAAATCTCTGAGTTCTATCTTACTATAGCCAGCAATAAGTATTTACGCAAAAAAGCCCAATTACTTTGATGTCTTTGGTGTATAATAATAAATTTCTTATTCTGTCTAATCTGATAATTACTAGAATGGTCCTTATTTTGGTTTGGCGTTCTTCAGACCAAAATTGTTATAAAGGATTCTATTAAAAATTCGTCATTTCTCCGTCTTAATAGATTGGTAAAATATTACAAGGTCATTATAGTTGTGATATCAACATTTCGCTATTGTCGTCTACTTCATTCAGCGAATGCTGAGTTTAATCCCCTGACGCTGGATGATCTTTAATAAGAGCGATAAAGTCAATGTTTATTTAACACTATAAGCTACCATGAAGGACCTCTCTCTTTCCGGAACGCAGTACTTTACAAACGCGTTTACGATTTTTTTATTGTTGCCATTAGCAGGAATGACTTAAACCGTGATCTACATTTAAGGAATATAAGGAAACTTAACAGGAGTTAAACGTCCTGACGCTGGATGATCCC
>NW_027113638.1:12670-13727 GCF_000696795.3 Halyomorpha halys | reverse complement strand
ATTTAAGGAATATAAGGAAACTTAACAGGAGTTAAACGTCCTGACGCTGGATGATCCCGGATAAGAGGGATGTCAATGTTTCTTTAACACTATAAACTGCCATAAAGGAACTACTTAGTCCGAAACGCGGTTATTTTCAAATATTCTTAACCCTCTGCATTCTATCTAACTATGACCAGTAATAAGTTTTCTCGCTAAACAAACCCAATTATTTTGATGTTTTTGATATATACAAAAATGGCTTATTTTATGCGATCTGAAATTGCTAAAATGTTACTTATTTAGGTTTGGCGTTTATCTAGCTACAATTTTTTAAAAGGATTTTATAGAAAATCGCCATCTTAAAAGGTTGGTAAAATATTACAAGGCCATTATAGTTGTGATGTCCACTTTTCGCCAATTATTCCTGCTACTCACTTGGGCCTGATGAACCAGTCAGGCCACATGTGTTGATACAATTTAATTGTATTACCATATTATTTAGGTGAAATACGTTGGCTGTGCATCAGGAAATAATTCCAACTTAATTGATAACGCAGCATGTCAGGAATTAAAACTCTAAGTTTATTCTAATGATAGTTGAATCGCATCTGTTATTAAAGTTGTTAAAAAAAATTACCAAATCCTAGCTTTCTTACTTTACTTTGTGAAGAAGGGTTGTCGAATTAAACTAATGATCATAAATCAACCAATATGATTAAGTGAATTTGCTTGCAGGATCCCCAGAACAGTGAGCTAAAGCCAATCATTCCTCCTACACACTTGGGCCAGATGAAGCAGTCAGGCCACATGTGTTGATACAATTTAATTTGTCTGCTTATGATATTTTTTTCATTTTATTAAATTTGTTAAAAAAAATTACCAAATCCTAGCTTTCTTACTTTACTTTGTGAAAAAGGGTTGTCGAATTAAACTAACGATGATAAATGTACCAATATGATTAAGTTAATATGCTTGCAGGATCCCCAGAACAGTGAGCTAAAGCTAATTATTTCTTGATACAATTTAATTTGTCTGTTTGTGATATTTTCGTCATTCTCAAAAAATTAAGTTATGT
>NW_027113638.1:9445-9885 GCF_000696795.3 Halyomorpha halys | reverse complement strand
TAGGCGTAGGGAATTGGCGCTCCCATCGCCCGGTCCCTGTACCGCAGTCAGCCACCGGTCCTCCAGGTTGGGGGAACACCTACACTCTCAAACACACAGTACACTAATACAGCACTCGGAACATAAGGCCACCAACAGTACACACCCTAGGGTCACCTTGATTGAGTTATGTCATTAATTGAGATGCCATTTTTGTGATAGTTTGGTGCAAACCAGCACATCCTACTACTTCAGGGAAACCCCGGAAGAATATATTGTTCGGAACAAGGTCACATCAGGTCACATTTCTCTATAAATTATAATTTATTACACGGAAACCGCACAGGAATATACATTTCCGAGCAAGGTCGCATCAGGTCAGCTTCCTTATTATCTAAACCAGCGAACATGTGTAACATATTAATTATATACATATTTTATGAGTACTTATATCATATAAG
>NW_027113638.1:8610-9395 GCF_000696795.3 Halyomorpha halys | reverse complement strand
CAAGTTTTATCGTTCTATCTTAAACTAATATTAATAATTTGGTTTCTGCAGCATTCGTGATTCGGATCCTTACTTGATCTTATAACTAAATAGTAATCAACAATAGCTGAAATATATTTCAACTTTCAATTAAATTCAACAAACCGAAGTTTGGCGATATAAAATACGATTGATATAAAATTCAACATCGTAATTTCATCCTGGTTCCATCACTTGAAAAGTTATGATTATTTGAACTTAAGGGAAGCTATTGGACCAGCATACAACTCTTAACCTTTCATATTTAGTGTATGGAGAGCACCTTCGTTCTGCTGCATTGGCGTAGAAACTGCCAGACTACTGACGTTGGATAGGTAGAACAAATTCTTCCTTGCTCGGAACTGTATAATCACAAGTGGTTTCCCCTCACAGTAACTACACCTTCAAGTGATGGGTTGACTGACTTTATATCCATGAGTGGCCGTATGGAATCTATTTTAATACTAATCTCGTTGCAGTTCATCCATGTCTGATGAAATATTCCAATAAGAATTTCCATTGAAATAAGAAACTATATACTTTATTTTTAGTATTTTATTTTAAGTTTCTTATAATATTAAGCTCCATTTTTTATTTTTTAATTCAATTTGAATGCTCAGTTATATCATGTATTCCTAATATACACTTCTCACTCATTAAGTACTTATTGGTAAGGTGTGCTGTGGATGTATCTTTCTTATCTGCATTTGGCTGTTATCGTTTTATTATGATATAAAAGATATAAATGGGTTTTAAGCATGACATGG
>NW_027113638.1:8290-8560 GCF_000696795.3 Halyomorpha halys | reverse complement strand
GTTCATTTTATGTTATCTGAAATTGCTTAAGTGTTGGTAATTTCGTTTAGGCGTTTATTTGTCGACAATTTTTTTTTTCTAGAGATTCTATAATAATTCTCCAATTCCCCTTCTTCAAAAGTTTTGTAAAATATTATGAGGCCATTATAGTTGTAACGGCCAGTTATCGTTATTGTCGTCAACTTCATTCAGTGGATGATAGGTTGAATTCCATTACAGGGGGGTAGACCCGCATAAAGGTGATAAAGTCTAATTTCTCTTTTCTCTGTT
>NW_027113638.1:2054-2982 GCF_000696795.3 Halyomorpha halys | reverse complement strand
TCCGAAACGCGGTTATTTTCAAATATTCTTAACCTTCTGCATTCTATCTAACTATTACCAGCAATAAGTTTTCTCACAAAACAAACCCAATTATTTTGATGTTTTTGATATATACAAAAATGGCTTATTTTATGCCATCTGAAATTTCTAGAAAGTTACTTATTTAGGTTTGGCGTTTATCTAGCTACAATTTTTAAAAAGGATTTTATAGTAAATCGCCATCTTAAAAGGTTGGTAAAATATTACAAGGCCATTATAGTTGTGATGTCCACTTTTCACCAATTATTCCTGCTACTCACTTGTGCCTGATGAACCAGTCATGAAGCAGTCAGGCCACATGTGTTGATACAATTTAATTTGTCTGCTTATGATATTTTCGTCATTCTGAAAAAATTAAGTTATGTCTATTGTCTTCTTTAGCATATGGTACTGTTGGTGAAATACGTAGGTAATACGTAGAAATACGTACTGTGCATCAGTAAGTAATTCCAATTTCATTGATAACCCAGCATGTCACGAATTAAAATTCAAAGTTTATTCTAATGATAGTTAAATCGCATCTGTTATTAAATTAAAAAAAAAAAAATTACCAAATCCTAGCTTTCTTACTTTACTTTGTGAAGAAGGGTTGTCGAATTAAACTAACGATCATAAATGTACCAATTTGATTAAGTGTGAATATGCTTCCAGGATCCCCAGAACAGTGAGCTAAAGCCAATCATTTCTCAGGCCACATGTGTTGATACAATTTAATTTGTCTGTTTATGATATTTTCGTCATTCTCAAAAAATTAAGTTATGTCTAATGTCTTCGTTAGCATATGGTATTATTTGGGTGAAATACGTTGGCTGTGCATCAGGAAGTAATTCCAACTTCATTGATAACGCAGCATATCACGAATTAAAATTCAAAGTTTATTCTAATGATA
>NW_027113638.1:0-612 GCF_000696795.3 Halyomorpha halys | reverse complement strand
TTACACATAAATTGTTTTTATATATGCAGGGTTTTTTTTAATTTGTTCATAATTATAGAAGGTAATATATTCAGGGACTATTGTGCGTCTAAAATTTAAATCTCCACCCCTATTCTCATTCAGCTTTTGTTGTCCTATAACTTGAACACCTTTAATAATAAGTTTTGAAGTTGCATTCTGCATTAATAAGGACAGAAAATTGGTCTGTTTTCCTTCACCAACCTAGAACTAAACTCCTTTTGGGATGCCTGGTTTTGCACAACAATCACAGCAAATGATGGCTATATATACATAAGTTAAGTACCAGCGAAAGCCAAATGTCAAAAAAGAGAAGAAGGAATAAGATGTAACACGTGAGAACTGCTATAACATACTGTCTTTATTGGGTTCAGCACATCTTTACATATACATCATCTGACATGGAAGTACCAGCTGACTGTAACTCCCCCCACTTGCCAGTTTACGAACAATCCTTGTAAACTTATACTGTAGAATATAACATATATAGAACAAATATGGAAAATTATTTACAATAAAAACAAATTTCTATACCATTATACAAAAACTCACAAGTTGATCAAAAGTAAACACTATATACATAAATTAAACTTA
>NW_027113637.1:19648-20508 GCF_000696795.3 Halyomorpha halys | reverse complement strand
ATAGATGAAGTAAAAAGGGTGTAATAACCTAGATGTTGATCGCCCTGAATAAAAATCTAATCTAATCTAATCTGACAAAAAAAGTCGCTTGAGACTATATCTGGTGATAGTACAAGAGCCAGGAAGAAAAAGAGGCATTTATCTCACCCCAATTTTTTATTACTTTAATGAAATCTATGTACAATTACTAGTCAAAACTGATGGGTCTGCCAAGTATAGGCAGGGCAATAAAAAATAGCGGCCGTTCCAAAACTTTAAAAAAATATTAATTTTTCATTCGCAGCTCTATATCTTAAAAACTACCAACATCACTAGAAAATCTTAAAGAACATTATTTAAAGAAGAGTTAATTTGCTAAAATTTTAGCCCTAATAGAGCTATTTACGTTTAATAGTTCTTGAGATATAACTTTTTAAATAGCAACGTTAGAAACCATTGTACGTACAGATGTCTACCAGTACTCAAATTAAAGCTAGTTAAATTTACAATAAAATAGGTAATAATGTTCATCTTTGTAGGAGTAGTAGTTTTCATGATATTTGACAAAATAAACTCACAAAAAGTTAATTTCTAGTTGTTCGTATAAAATGTTGGATTTTTGAATAAATATATCTCTATATCCATAAAACGCACATATGTCTGCCAACACTCAAAATAAAGGAAATTTAACTTACTATAAAGTATTTTATGACACTTATCTTCATAGTGGTATTATTTCTTTTTTATTCACATATGAATATAAATATGGCAAATGAAAATATTTCCGAACAACTATATATTAGCAAATTTCATGAAAACTACTACTCCTACGAAAATAGACGTCATAAACTACTTTATAGCCCATTAAATTAGCTTTAATT
>NW_027113637.1:19064-19598 GCF_000696795.3 Halyomorpha halys | reverse complement strand
CTAAATATTATTCTGGGACTAGGTCCGTTTAGAACAATTATAAGGTAGTTGTAATATTACAATAACAAATATTGGCCAAAAACAATGTGGCCGCACTTAATTAAAATAAAAAAAAATTAAAATCTGTACCACTTCAATCCATGATGTCCATGGCGCAGTACTTTGTAAGCAAGAACTGTAACTAGACCAACGATTGTGCAAGGAGGTGATTTTGTAGAATCACGATCGACCGTCAGATTTTTACCTAATGTACACATATGTCAGCTAACACTCAAAACAAAGGAAATTTAACTGTAAAGTAGTTCATGACACTTTTCCTCGTAGGGGTTGTAGTTTTTATGATATTCGCATATGAATATAAATTTAGCAAATGAAAATTTGTCGGAACAACTATAAATCAATTTATTTTAGCAAATTTCATGAAACTACTTACTCCTACGAAGATAAACATCATAAACTACTTTATAGCTCATTAAACTAGCTTTGTTTTGAGTGCTAATAGACATCACATTTTTGTGAAATGTTGCCTTTTAA
>NW_027113637.1:18514-19014 GCF_000696795.3 Halyomorpha halys | reverse complement strand
GAGTGCTAATAGACATCTGTACGTCTCATAGTTCCCGAGATATAGATTCCTCAAAATAAATTAACTAACTACTGATATTTCAGTACGTTCTATACAACATTTTTATGAAATGTTGCTTTTTAAAAAGCTATATTTCGAGAACTATTGAACATAAATAGCTCTATTATGGCTTACATTTTAGCAAATTTATTCGACTTCAAATGATGTTCCCTTAGATTTTCTATTGTTGTTAGTAATTTTAAAGATATAGAGCTCCGAATGAAAAGTTAAGTATTTTTTACGTTTTGAAACAGCCGCCATTTTTTATTCCCCCTACCTATACTTGGCAGACACATCAATTTTGACTAGTAATTATACATAGTTTTCAATTAAGTAATAAAAAATTGTGTTGAAATAACTGCCTTTTTTTTCCTCTTGGGCTCTTGTACTATGAGAACCTTATGAGACGGTGCGTTGTCTTCATGAAATAGGATTTTCTTTTTCTGCTAATGCAAGTTCTG
>NW_027113637.1:18002-18464 GCF_000696795.3 Halyomorpha halys | reverse complement strand
CATCATAAACTACTTTATAGCTCATTAAACTAGCTTTGTTTTGAGTGCTAATAGACATCACATTTTTGTGAAATGTTGCCTTTTAAAAAGCTATATCTCGAAAACTAGTTAACGTAAATAACTCTATTAGGGCTCATATTTTAGCAAATTTACTCTTCTAGTCATTTAAACGTTCTCCTAGGTTTTCTTGTGTTGTTCTTTTTTAAGATATAGAGCTCCGAATGAAAAAATAGTTTTTTTTTATCGCTTCGAAGCAGACGCCATTTTTACTATATTATAAAATTAAATTTACTATAAAATGGTTTATGACACTTATCTTCGTAGTGGTAGCAGTTTTTATGATATTCACATATGAATATAAATTTGGTAAATGAAAATTTGTCCGAACAACTATAAATCAATTTATTTTAGCAAATTTCATGTAAATTATTACTCCTAAGAAGATAAACATCATAAACTACT
>NW_027113637.1:14890-16552 GCF_000696795.3 Halyomorpha halys | reverse complement strand
GTAGCATAAGGGATCTAGTCCTTGGTTCTTCCCCCTGGACACAGCCGCACCTTCATATTAGTGAGGCTATTTAAGATGACGGGCTTTGAGGAGGGACAGCTCCAGTTAATGAAACTTTTTACAGCCATCAGAGCTGGCAGGCTAAGCCTTATGGTAGTGGCAGTGCGGGTTTAAATCTCCCTTAATAAGATCTTTTACTATTAGAGGCCTTCACCTACCTGGCGTGGGCTTCGTCATATCCCTAATATCGTTTATTCTATATTACTCCTCCAAATATTAGATCGATTTTAACCTGCTTAATAAAAAATGTGTATCGAATCGAGACAAGTTTTAATAATAATAATTTTTTGGTTTTTAATAATAATCTTTATTTATTCTGGAATTGACTCTTTAGAATAATGTACAGGAGTCAAAATTAGGCTTCAGAGCCTTAGAGTGAAATAAAAAATAAAAATTATAAAACATCATAAAATAATGAATTTGAAAAGATATTTAAAATAATTAGCAGAATATATAAAATAAGAATAGAATAAATAAAGTAAAATCATATGTCTTATCATAAAATACAAGAAGACAAACACTTCTGATAATAAGTAATAGAAAAAAAAAATCAAATATAATTAAACTAAAACTAATAAATGGAAAGGTACAATTTCTACTAATGTACATATTTACAAGAATAAACAAAAATCTGAGACATTAAGTACAGAGACGTATAAACCTTGTTTGAAACTTTCAATTAGTGGTCGAAGATACGGGATTTGAAGGTTGAAAGGGTATTAGAACTACGAATAAAAGAGAGAATAGAATTCCATAGGGATGAGGAAAGATCTACCAAAGGCTGCGGTTCGATGTGCAGTTACATATAAGCCTGAAGGCCGTGAGCAGGTCTTGCGGGAATGCACTGAGGATTTCAATTGAAGGATATAAGAGATGTACGATGGATGGCGGGATTGGATAACTTGATAGAGAAAGGAAGCAAGGAAATATTTATGACGGAAGGTGGGGTAAAGCCACTTCAATTCTTCATAAAATCGGGTGACAGAGGCGTCCCTGGGGACCCAAAGATTCGGAGGACCCGGTGGGGAATCGAGTCTGCACGCTGTGTGAAGGCTTACAAATTAACATACAACGTATGTAATACATCCAAAAGTATGGAGTTGATCGCCTAGGAGTCCCCTTCATCTTGTCAGGATGTTTAATAGTTTGTTATTCTGAACTGTCCTTGGAACGAGATTTTCATATGCACACAGCACTCACTTACACAGTAAGCCTGTCTCAATCAAGTGTTTTAACTAACTAACTGGTAATTACAAAAAAACAAAAGACAATAAAAAAAACATATGATTGATAAGTCAACTGGGCAGGGGATTAAATTAAATCTGTACTGCTACAACCCATGAAGGGTCAGGGGTTCAGTTTTTTGTAAGGTATTACTATTACTAGACTAACGGTTGAGCAAGGAGGTGATTTGGTCAGAATCACGCTCAACCGCTAGTTCTTTACCCAATTTAGGAGGCTTGGAGAACCCCAGGAGAGCTCAAGAACCCACAAGAGTTGACTCACGACTATAGTGTAACAGAAAACTATTTTCTACCCAGCCGGATTCGAACTCCGGTCCTTGGAGTTAGTAGCCGCGGGCCTTATATAAATATAATAAAA
>NW_027113637.1:8934-10280 GCF_000696795.3 Halyomorpha halys | reverse complement strand
TTATTTACTTATTAATTTATATAAGTTTTATTTCCCACTTCTTTCATTACTTTACTTTTATCTATGTTTATTCTGTACAATTAATTACTTTTATTATTCTGTAAATATTTTTATTCATTGGTTGATATTTTGTTCTTGGCTCTGATGAAGGCTGGAAATTCTGGCCAAAACGTAGACACTAATAAATAAGTTTTTCAAAAAATTATTAGTGTTATCCTCTGAACCCACCCCAACTAGCCCAAGAGCCGGGAAGAAAAAAAGGCAATTATTTCACCCCAATTATTGATTACTTTAATAAAAACTATGTATCATTAATAGTCAAAACTGATGAGTCTGCCAAGTATAGGTTGGGAGAATAAAAATGGCGGCTGTTAAATAACATTAAAAATTATTCATTGTTCCTTCAGAGCTCTGTATCTTAAAACTACCAACAATATTAGAAAATCTAAAATAACATTATTTAAAGAAGAGTACAAGAGTGCTAGCAATCAAATTAAAGCTAGTTAAATTTACTATAAAATAGTCTATAACGTTTATCTTTGTAGGAGTTTATATTTGACAAAATTTTAATTACTAGTTGTTCATATAAAATATTTAATTTTTAAAAAATGTATCTCTAAATCTATAAGACACACACATGTCTGCCAACACTCAAAATAAAGGAAATTTGACTTAATATAAAGTAGTTTATGACACTTATCTTCGTAGGGGTAGTAACTGTTATGATATTCTCATATGAATATAGATTTCGCAAATGAAAATTTGTCCGAACAACTATAAATCAATTTATTTTAGCAAATTTCATGAAAACTACTACTCCTAGGAAAATAAACCTCATAAATTAATTTATATCTCATTAAACTAGCTTTAATTTGAGATATAGATTTTACCAAATAAATTCACTAACTTCTGATCTTTCAGTACGTTCTGTTTAACATTTTTATGAAATGTTGCTTTTTAACAAGCTATTTCTCGAGAACTTTTGAACGTAAATTGCTCTATTTTTAATTAAATTTTAGAAAATTTACTCTACTTTAAATGATGTTCTCTTAGATTTTCTACTGTTTTTGGTAGTTTAAACGATATAGAGCTCCAAATGAAAAATTAATTATTTTTAACTTTTTGGATTAACGGCCATTTTTTATTCCCCCTACCTATACTTGGCAGACTCATCAATTTTGATTAGTAATTATACATAGTTTTCATTAAAGTAATCAAAAATTGGGGTGACTTAACTGCCTTTTTTCTCCTCTTGTGATCTTGTACTAAATGATTTTCTCCATATATTCATAAAAAAAAGAAAGAATTATTTTCGAAAACATATAAGGAAACTCTAATTTTTTAGA
>NW_027113637.1:4022-7351 GCF_000696795.3 Halyomorpha halys | reverse complement strand
AGGATAGTGTTAGGATGGGTTGGGATGTCAGCTGTGAAAACTGTATAAAGGATAGGACCAAGGATACTACCCTGAGGTACACCAGCAGACTGACGAAGAAATAGAGATGAATAAGCGCTGTTGTGATTTATTTGAAATAATCTGTCGGAGAGATAAGAACGATTTTAAAATATTATTTGCAGAACAATAAATGTGATGTGATATGGCTAGTGACGTAAAACTTATGAAGAATCCACCCATTGATAGAACTCTAACTATATTTCTATATTTAGTGCCTATTGCAAACAGTTTAAACTACGATTTCTTAAATCTCGGGAAAAATCAACAATTTTATACCAAAAAGTTAACCTTCTAATCTGGCAGTAAACCATGGTGATAGCCGGTTAAACTGAGATTTAGAGCGAATTAACGTTTAAGTAATTAACCATATAAGAAACCTTATAATTGGAGAAGTTTGTCGGGTGGTGCGGTCAGCAAAGAGCAACATAAATAAACAAAACCATATTTATTTATTTTATGCCGGCGTTTCGACCTGAGTTTCAGGTCTTCATCAGGGGTTGTGGCGTAGAAGGCAGGTTTGTCACGCATATCTGTTTTGGGCCAACGGATGGGATGTTAAGGTATTTGTGAATGAGTTTATTTGCAACGTAATAAGGAGCATCAACGATTTTACGTAGGATTTTGGATTGTAACGATTGGGTGCGAGAAGAATTTGATGGTTTGGTGGAGCTCCAGAGCTCAATTCCATATGTCCAAATTGGTCTGATTATTGTATTTGTATACTATTTTTTTGTAGTGAATGGGAAGTTTAGAGCGTTTGTTAAGTAAGTGTTGTAGCAATTGGAATCTACGAGCAGTTTCTTGTCGTTTCAGTCTTGTGTGAGGATTCCAAGTAAGTCTCTTGTCAAGATGGAATCCTTAGTATCGAATCTGTTCAACAGGCATTAGTGGTGTATTTAGAAAGGATACTGTAGGACAGGAGGGCAGAGGTTTACGACGGAGAGTAAAGGTGATCTGGTGGTATTTGTCAGGATTTATTTTGATTCTCCAGTTTTGTCACCATTCTTCAATAGATGTTATTTCTGCCTGTAGTGTTTGTGATGCATTAGTTGGGTCGTTGTTTACAGAAAGTATATATGTGTCACCAGCGTATGTTAATCTAACAATTAACAGCTTATAATACATTCATTTTTTACAATTTAGACAACAACATAATAATTCATAATTTAACATATCTTAAATATAAATTTATACATCATATATAATTATTTAAAAACGTTTTGCTGTTCAATCATATTAATCATATATAGGAAACTAGAAATAAGCTTAGGTATGCTTACTAATAATTAATGTGATTCCCTACTAATTTATTGTTTCATAGGATGATATGACTTATTAACCTACTTATTGACCTGGGTAGAATAGCCTACATAACGTTTCTAAATATTTAGATGTGAGGTGTACATACATATTTAAGGTATGTTAAAATATTAATAATAATGTTGTTAAAATTATTACAAATTAATGTAAAATAAAGCTGTTAATTGTTAGATTGTCCTTGAGGATGGCTGAATAGGCCGAAACGTTGGACTGTTGATGATATAATAATGAGTGTAGAGACTAAACAGAGATACCAACTGATTTATTACAAAATCATATATTTTATCTCCTGATTTGTAATGTATATTACTACAATATATTTTTAATATATATTATTACCATGTAGTTGAGTTGTATATTGTTATTTACCGCTATAAACTAAATAGACATAATAAGCAATAAATTATTTATTTTCATTTATTTCAGTTCATTTTCATTTGATTTTATTCTTATCCCTTTTCATCTCTTAATTTGTACTTTCTTTAATATTTCTTCTCTTTATCTGTCACTATTACAGTTTTCATTTATGGTTTATAACCTTTAATTTTTACGTTTCATTGTATAACCTTGCTATTTTTTACTTTTTTTTTTTTACTTATGTTAAGTGTTTGTTTTTTAGCCCTGACGAAGCCCTGCAACGTGGGGCGAAACGTTCCCTCAAATAAAAATAGTACACCCATTTACTATTTGAGTTTTTATTGACTGCACTCGGACCGAATTCCATTTATTGATACACACGGCCAATAAGCAATCTTCTAATAGACCGATTTACATTCTGTTTTATTGAAAATGGTATCTGTCATTATGGAAAGGTGTAAAGTTATTGAAATCACCGATTTCTCCTGTAGTAAAAATTAATGAACAAAATTAAACATTTTTAGTCCGTACAAAAATTCATAAAGTATACTTTTTTCATGGTAATTATATATTGATTTGCATATATAATTTATTGCTATTATCAAAAAATAAATAACAGTCTCGAGAAATTGAAAAAATTATATATAAAATATGTGGATGTCTCTATACACTTTACTAACCAGTTTCATATCAACATATACAAAAAAAAAATTCTAGAATTAAACAAAGTTGAAAATTTCAAATTTAAAAACAAATATGATTTGCTATTTCCTAAAATAAATTTTGTTGACCTACTTAAGTGCAAGCCTTATTATGTTGTGTTGTTTGTGAATACAATATCGTTTATTGGAATCAGTAATGTTTTTTTTCGTATTCTTTAGAAACATACAAATCAATATATAATATTTATAATTACCGAGAAAAAAGTATACTTTATGAATTTTTGTACGGACTAAAAATGTTTAATTTTGTTCATTATTTTTTTACTACAGGAGAAATCGGTGAATTCAATAGCTTTACACCTTTTCATGGTGACAGATACTATTTTTAATAAAACAGCATGTAAATCGGTCTATTAGAAGATTGCTTATTGGCCGTGTGTATCAATAAATGGAATTTGGTCCGGGTGCGGTCAAATAAAACTCATATAGTAAATGGGTGTACTATTTTTATTTGAGCCAACGTTTCGTCCCACGGTGTAGGGCTTCGTCAGGGCTAAAAAAGATACAAACATTTAACATAAGTAAAAAAAAAAAAGTAAAAAATAGCAAGGTTATACAATGAGACGTAAAAATTAAAGGTTATAAACCATAAATGAAAACGGTAATAGTAACAGATAAAGAGAAGAAATATTAAAGAAAGTACAAATTAAGAGATGAAAAGGGATAAGAATAAAATCAAATGAAAATGAACGAGACAAAATTCATAGCTATTTTGACGGAAGTCAAAGTCAGAGTGAACCGTTTGTATTGGGAGGAGTGGTGATGGCACTTAAGTACGTCACATTTGAAAATAATTTTAAAGTAAACAATGTAAAAAATATTAAAATTAGGTAAACAATATATGATAATATACATAACAGAGGGGGAGAA
>NW_027113637.1:2133-3238 GCF_000696795.3 Halyomorpha halys | reverse complement strand
ATGAAGAATACATTTCGGCTAAATCTGGACAAGTTTGTCTTACCCTGGGTTTTCAATCTGCATCTTCGGTCAAAGCCCTTCCAGGACTAAACCATTGTACTCCTAGTCTTCAACGCAATAATAATAAAGAAATAATATGGTAATAAAATAGGGACGAAACATTGGTTAACAATAAATAGCTTTATTTTAGGCGTTCATCTGAGTTTTCTAATGTTCCAATAAATTAAAAGGACCCCCTCGTTCAGATAAATTTTAAAATACGTAAAATAAACTACAATTGTAGCGGCAGTGGGGGTTCAAAAATGAACTAACCATAACTGCCAGCCAGTAATAAACTAGAACTGCTCCCCGGGTGATCGTATAATTTTCAGAGCTTAGCAGTTTGAATAAAAATAATGATGTGTTATATGGTCTCAGGGGACTTGGTTCCTAGCAATGACTAATGGGGAATTGTTCCCATGCCCTTAACTATGAGAATTGGTGTTGAATAGTTTGGATATAGTTATACAAAAAAACAACATAATTATTGATAAGATGAAATAATATGTATATTGAGGACAATTGTTAATTTGTTAACATTAATTTTGATTTATGGGTCTTATTGCTGCGATGAGATGTTTCCTTACGTGAGATGAGAGGCTGGAAAAGAAGTTGGATGTATGTCACCTGTCTGTCCTGTTGCCTTGGGCCGGCCTCCACGCTACGTGGATCTTTTGCCGAGCGCTGGTAACAAAGTGGGGTCGGTTCTTGGCTGCATGCTTAGGTCCTAACTTTCAAGGGATTATCCCTACCATGGCTGGTTGTCCTTGTTCTTCTAGATGGCGCCATTTCTTACTTCTTATTTAAACGTATGCGTCCTTTTTTAACATTTAAATCTAAAGTCTTTTAGGTTCAGCCTCTGGCCTCAACAATCATTGTTAATTATTGGCAGCAGTAGCATGCGCAACACTAACGCACTACGCCACTGTTGCCGAACCCCGTATGGCAGCAATGCTAGGAAGGGGGAACAAAAAAAAAAAAAAAAGAAACAGGGCATAATAGTCAATAGTACTTCCCGATACAATTGTCCCTTGTGGGCAGTTAGGAAGAAGGGAGCACCAGGTGA
>NW_027113637.1:0-1688 GCF_000696795.3 Halyomorpha halys | reverse complement strand
TGTTAAAGCCACGCCAAATAAGTCTTTTCGAAGGAAAGGTTTAATGAACGAAAAACAAAACTGCCTCGAATATGAAAATCTATTTCAGCAAAGTTAACAATAAAAAACATAAAAGTAAAATCAAAATAAAACATTTAGTAATGAAATTAAACAAAGAATATAAATTAAAATAATAGTGGCTTTGAAGATAAAATCAAATGAATAAAGTGAATAATGAAAAGAATAAACAAATTAATAACTATATAAAATAAAATACTGTCTGCTATTCTGATAGATCAAAGCAGACATCTCTTGATACCAGCAGGACTATATTTCGAACTGGTAGACGCAGGTTATAAGGACCACTTTCAAAAGTGGTCAACATTTGGTGGGCCCACGTCTATACTGATTCAAATTAAGGTATCCAATTGTTCAACTTTTAACCAACCAAATTTTAATTAAATAAAATACTATAACGGCTCTCATCGCACAAATTAATAATTAAAACTATTAATATTAATAAAAAAAATTAAATTTTTAAATACTACATAATTTATGCAGACAGAGTCTTGTAACAGAATCAGACGAACTACTAAATGGCGACTATACAACTGATTTAAATCAGTAGATTGTAGATCCATTGCTTGACGACGCCAACCAAATAATCCCCATTGACCGTAATTCCTGCATTCAAATTTTACAATACAAAGTATAAATACATCTCCTTCTTTTAAAACAAAAAAAAAAAACTTCTAACTAAAATAATATTAATAAAATACAATTAATTAAATGAAATACTGCGACTATTTATAAAATATTAACAAATTATAGTAACTTGGGATGAAAAAATTGACTGTTTATTTATAAGTTGTGTAAAAATTAATAACAATTTATTTAATAAATCAAAATTGTATCCTTATATAGTCTCAACACTTATTACATTAATAGTCCAACGTTCCGGCCATTTCGGCCATCCTCAAAGACAATCTTAATATTTAACAGCTTATATTATACATCAATTTGTAACATTTATAACAACAACATTATCACTAATAATATGCATACCTTCAATATAAATTCTCACCTTACATCAAAATTTAAAAATTGTATAGCCAGCAATATTCTGCGCAGGTCATTAATTATAAGACAAACACACCCTATAAAAAATCAATTATTAGAGAGTCATATTTATTATTCATAAGCTTACCTAAGCTTATGATTAGTTACCTATTGTCTAAAAAATCATAAATATTTAAAACTTTTAATTTTCAATTTCTCCATACTATCACTACCATATAAACAAACTAAATTTCTTATTTATTCTTTCTCGACTTTTATTTGTTCAATCTCAACTTACTTATTTATTTTCCGTCTTTTAGTGTGTTTTGGTTTTGTCTATTATTACGTGTTATTATGTCTCCTGTTCATTTTTAACCTAATATTTTACTTTGTTTTATTTTTTTATATTCTTATCATTGTGTATTTTGTATTATTGTCTCTTCTTTTTGCCCATTTATATATATTTTTCTTTATAGATTGTAGTATGATGTCCAGGTCAATAAAGGTATCAAAATAGTAAAAGAAAAGTATTTATTGTTCTGCCCTTCTTTGCATGGCTTTGTTAGCGCTGTCAGATTGAAACAAAGATGACAATTAACAAAAAAAAAAAATCTTATCTCTATATTTAAAAACATCATTCTTACATCTTT